>NW_008824008.1:555575-572845 GCF_000699105.1 Pygoscelis adeliae
TACAGAGATATTTACTTTAGATATGACTAGAATAAAAAATAGGGATGGAAGAAGCTGGAAAGAGATGAACACAGAACTTACAGGATTTCTAGGTGCATTGCATTTGGCTCAGTGAAAGGGCTTCAGAATGTCTGGCACTATCTTTCTGGAAGGGTTTGTTCCTTCTGCAGTGCTGGAAAGGTAGTTTGAATCCCCATGTGCTCTAGCACTAACATAGTACCCATTGGGATGGAGGTGAAGCAGTACTACAAGTGTGAAAACCTGGAGCTGTGGCAAGCCAAGTTCTGGTTTTGACCTTAGTGTCAGCCCATCCTTTAAATAAAGGATAATAAAGCAGTGTGTTCCCTCTTAATCTAATCCTCATCAGACCCATCCAAGGCAGCGGGTTGTATCATGTCAGCTGCTAGCGTCGGCTGCCTTCTCCTTACAGCAACACTTGGTGTATCAAATGTCGTTGCCATGAATGTGACACATTGTATTCCTGAAAATAAAAATGGAGTCATCCCCACTTGTTCAAAGCACACTTATCTCTCTGTGTTTATTCTCTCCGTCATGGTACAATAACTGCTGCAAAATTTCCAGTGTGTATATCAAGTTACAGATTAGTGCAGGCCTCCGTGGTTCTTGGATCAGCATGGGGTTGTTTTTGTTTACTGATGACATTTATCCTCTCATTTCCTTTTGGAAGCATGACAGCTTCTCACTGTCTGATGGGGAGTGTACTTACAGGACCTTCTTTTCATGCCATGTCTGACGATAAACATTCTACTGCATAGTATCCATGTCTGTTTGCTTATGGCGCTGCTATTACTGCTTTCAGCAGTCAGTCTGGCAGGAACTTGGCTGGGCAGGAAAGCAAAAGGGTTTCTAAGTGCAATTATCTTCTCTTGCAGGAGGAGACCGAGAGCGGATGACAGCTAATCATGAGACGTACCTTCTTATGGCAAGCACGCAGAATGACATGGAGGATTGGGTGAAATCCATTCGCAGAGTTATATGGGCGCCATTTGGAGGAGGTGAGTCAGTGAGGGAACATGCAAGGCTCCCAGATACACAAAGATACATAAGGGTTCTTCAGTCGTCTCTCAGTCACAGCCAGAGTTTTAGAATCATAGAATCATTAAGGTTGGAAAAGGCCTCTAAGATCATTGAGTCCAACCGTCAGCCCAACACCACCATGCCCACTAAACCATGTCCCTAAGCGCCTCATCTACACGTCTTTTAAATACTTCCAGGGATGGGGACTCAACCACTTCCCTGGGCAGCCTGTTCCAATGTTTAACCACTCTTTCAGTGAAGAAATTTTTCCTCACGTCCAATCTAAACCTCCCCTGGCACAACTTGAGGCCATTTCCTCTCGTCCTATTGCTAGTTACTGGGGAAAAGAGACCAACACCCACCTCGCTACAACCTCCTTTCAGGTAGTTGTAGAGCATGATAAGGTCTCCTCTCAGCCTCCTCTTCTCCAGACTAAACAGTCCCAGTTCCCTCAGCCGCTCCTCATAAGACTTCTTCTCCAGACCCTTCACCAGCTTCATTGCCCTTCTCTGGACACACTCCAGCACCTCAACGTCCTTCTTGTAGTGAGGGGCCCAAAACTGAACACAGTATTTGAGGTGCGGCCTCACCAGTGCCGAGTACAGGGGCACGATCACTTCCCTTCTCCTGCTGGCCACACTATTTCTGATACAGGCCAGGATGCCATTGGCCGTCTTGGTCGCCTGGGCACACTGCCGGCTCATGTTCAGCCGGCTGTCAACCAGCACCCCCAGGTCCTTTTCCGCCAGGCAGCTTTCCAGCCACTCTTCCCCACGCCTGTAGCGCTGCATGGGGTTGTTGTGGACCAAGTGCAGGACCCGGCACTTGGCCTTGTTGAATCTCATACAGCTGGCCTGGGCCCATCGATCCAGCCTGTCCAGGTCCCTCTGCAGAGCCTTCCTACCCTCGAGCAGATCAACATTCCCGCCTAACTTGGTGTCGTCTGCAAACTTACTGAGGGTGCACTCGATCCCCTCATCCAGATCATTGATAAAGATATTGAACAGAACTGGCCCCAAAACTGAGCCCTGGGGAACACCGCTCGTGACCAGCCGCCAACTGGATTGAACTCCATTCATCACAACTCTCTGGGCCCGGCCGTCCAGCCAGTTTTTGACCCAGCGCAGAGTACACCTGTCTAAGCCGTGAGCCGCCAGCTTCTCTAGGAGAATGCTGTGGGAGACGGTGTCAAAGGCCTTACTGAAGTCCAGGTAGACCACATCCACAGCCTTTCCCTCCTCCACTAGGTGGGTCACCTGGTCACGAAAGGAGATCAGGTTGGAAAGGCAGGACCTGCCTTTCATGAATCCGTGCTGGCTGGGCCTGATCCCCTGGTTGTCCCGCACATGCCTTGTCAGCACCCTCAAGATGAACTGCTCGATAATCTTTCCCGGCACCGAGGTCAGGCTGACAGGCCTGTAGTTTCCCAGATCCTCCTTCCGGCCCTTCTTGTAGATAAGCATCACATGTTTTGAAGTGAAGAGGAGGAGAATGGTCTAGATCTTTCAAAAAAAGTGGAGTAAGCCTTTTGTTTTCACTTGCAATGCAGGTATTGGGCATGTTCCCATGCAGAGGTCTCAATTAAAAGACTTTAAACTGTCTGGAACCACTTCCCTTGATGAGGACAGCACATGATAGTGCATTACCAAGGCAGGGGGAAGTTTTCACAGAAGGTTGGTCTTCTACGAAATCAGCTTTCCCACAGCGAGAAGCGGGGTAATTCCTTTGGTCACCAGCTAAAAGACCATCCATGGGTTTCAGAAATGCCTGTTACAAGAAGCTGTCAGTGATTCTCCTGCAAGTGACAGCTAAGACCAGTAATAGTGCTATATAAGACTGTGCACTCCAATATAAGCCTCAGAACATCAGCACTAGCAGTATAGGATAGATTCTTTTTCTTTTGACTGGCATACCCAATAATTTCAGTAGTACTGGATCAAAATTTATTGTCAGATGTCTAGTTGTCTTTTTAAAAAGCTCTCTTAGGTTGAATGGGCTGCAAATTATTATCATTTTCATCATTATTATTCTGGTGATAATGTCTATATTATTATAATACAAGTATGATTGATATACTCGCACAAAATGTCAGTATGTTAATCAGTCTGTTCCTTGGAGCTCTCAAATCTCCAAGTCCGGGGACAGAAATATTTTTCCACTGTGAAAGAGCACCCATATTTCATCAGATGCTTTTTGGTCTTGTCTGCAGGTTGCTGGAAAAGTAAGTCAGGCAGGATTGTCTGTGCTGTTTCATGACTGAGAAGCGCAGTTATCACTGAAAAGTGTGATTGCTGACTGCAAATGTCTTTTTCTCAACTGCCAGGTAGACCACAGGAGAGAGGATGGGATGGACTGAAGGAAACTACCATTTTAAACAAAACTTTTCTTGTAAGCCACCCATCTTCCTTTGTGCTTTATTCAGGTCACACAGTTCTTAGGAGAAAGCTTTGGTCTCACTGGTGGGCTGTGCTGAGGGACTCGGTCAGCTAGGGCCTGCCTGGTACCTCTTCAAATATGACTGCCTTCTCTTTGGCTCCTCCTGGGGAAATGTGCCCTGGAAGGATGGTGCTAAGCACTCATCTCACTGGGATCTGGCCCTATACGTTGATAAGCTAGCACAATCCTGGATCTGGGCATGTAGGTCTTATAGGAGGATGCTTAAAAAAACAAAACAAAAAAACAAACCCCAAAACCCACAAAGTGAAAGGCTTGTCTGAAAAGGCGTGATCTTCTACAGGCATATTCAGCTGATTTGGGAAAGGGGAGGTAGGAGGAGCACAGTCTTCTGCAATTAGGCTAGGTAAGAAATCTGCTTGTTTATATAGCACAAAGATTACCCATCCCCAACTTTCTCTTTGTAGAGCAGGCCTCATGTTGAGCTCCTCAGTGTTCTTTTACTCCAGTCCAGTAGCAGCATAAGCTACTGTGGCAATAATAAATTTGGGGGCATAACAGAACTGGATTTTTTTAAGAGTGTCTTTGTGGGTTTTTGCACTTGGCTTCCAGCACCACAGTATCTTTCTGTGGCAAATAATGAGTAAAGTCAACCTTGCAGTTCTTCTGCAAGTGGAGAAGTGTCTACATTTTACAGGTGGGCAGCTGAGATTAGGTGAAACTCCGTTTCTAGCCCAAGTCCATGCACAGAGCTACGAATAGAAACCAAATCTCCCGAGTCCTGACCCTATGCTTTCTTCACCACCCCCTCATTTGCTTTTATAGGGCAAGAGCTATTTCTGGTTTACAGCTGGGAATCCTTCCAGCCACCATGAAAATTCTCAGGAAACCATCATTGTTGTAGGAGTGTTTAGTGCCAATTACTGCGGGAGGTGCCTCGCTGAAGACTTTGCATGCTGATTTGCATAAAACAAGAGACAGATGCAATCCTTGAATTACTGTTTAAATTCATTTGTAGTTAAAACACTTCTAAGCATGTTCTTTTTATTTTTCCTATTGGATTTCTTGAGCAAATACACTGACTCAGGGTTATTTGTTTTGGGAAGCAAACAGTTAACTCCCTGAAAAAGATGAGAATAGTTGGAACATGATTTTGGGTTTAGTGTTCACGGAGAAGGTTTGACTGTGATAACAAGGCAAAAGCAGTATCATAGGATGTGTCGCCATTAAGAACTGTGTTTCTAGCATGTCCCCCATTTTATTAACTACTTGATACTTAAGTTGATAGTCTGAGCTATCTTAACAAGTCTTAATAAGCCCTATTAACTGTTCTGTAATTATGTATGGCTGGACACGCTCATATTTTTATTATTCCTTGCTACATGGATGTTGCTACAGCTGCTGCAACAGTCTGACCCTTCTAAAGAAGGGCACTTCTGGCTTAAGTTGTCTAAGGGCCTGCCTTTATGAGCTGTAGCCACTGAAGTTAAAAATCTTTTTAACTATTACATTAGCTATAAACAAGATATAGAAAAGTTGCAGTCACATGATGATGACTAGCCAGTAACAAGTAATGACTTGCAATACAAAATTATTTCAGGCAGCTAATTAATCAAAACACCAGTTTTATATCAGCTTCCTAAATTTCAATACTAGATGGTAAACCACAATAGTCTGGTGTCATACAAGTCAAGCGCCACTTTGAGTAACATATTTGAATTTTCTGGTTCTTTTAAGCATTGTAAGCAAGCTTGTGTGTGTGCACGCGCGTGCAACGGATGTGTCTGAGCCTTGGTGAGCCACTAATATTTAAAGTTTGTCTGGCAGTGGGAAAGGACTCCTGGTACCAGAGCAAGGAGCTCTGTAAATGATTAACCATATCATTAAATTGTTATTTGTTAACCTGTGCTAGAAAGAGAAGGCTGGAGGGGGGGCAGGTGGGAATCTGCTAAGGTGATCACAAACAGCTTGTTTGTTGTACTAAAAGAATAAGGTGACTGTGGAAAAAATTCTGAAAGGGAAAAAAAATGTAAATGAGCCAGGGCATGCAATGCCTGTTTGCACATGAAATTCCTTTCCTGATTAGATTAAAAAGGCAATTTTTTACAGGAGGGAAAGGCCTGAGCTTTAATTGCAGAGCTTGCAACTAAGGGGGAGGGAGGAGGCAAGAAGGAGCACGAGCATTTTAGCAGGGGTAGTAGTGTGAGGTCTGGCACCTCCTGCAGGAGCCAGGCACAGCCTGCTTGCTTTTCAAGCTGCCGCACACAACAGCTGCCTCAAGTCAACTCAAAGTCACCCGGAGGAGCAGACAAATCTGCGTTGCGGCGGCTCCCTCCTCTACGTCGTTTCCCTGCACCTGCTGCACGCGAGGGGCTGGGGGGCTGGCAAGGCGGCAGCAGCCGCCGTGGCTGCCATTGCCAGGCGTGGGGCCGGGAGGGAGCGAGCGAGCAGAGCATCCCCGTGTGGAGGCACGTATTCCTTAGCAGCTCCCGAGGATCCTGCCGGCAAAGATGCGCTGCTGCTGCATCTGACGCGCCTCTCCCATGAGAGCTTCTGGTAGTTCGAAGGCAATAAAACAAGCGAGAAGCCCATGAGAACATCAGACAGGGAGCTGGGTATATAAAAGGCCTTTTGAAAGGAATCTGTTATGGACAGAGAGCCTTTCGGGCGAAGGAGCTGTTGTTTTTGCTTCTTGGTTGCGGAGATAAAGGGAGCCAGCAAGGAGTATCGTATCCTGGAGGATTCTTCAGTGGCCTTTTTGGTATTGTTCTTCTCTTTCCCCTTGCGCACTGCGAAGCACTGACCTTTTCCTGTGGAATTGGAGTCTCTGCCACTCAACCCCCTGTTCCAGCTGGGAGGAAGACGTCTTTCTTCCCCTCCGTCTGTGCAGGCACTTCTGTTTGAATGGAACATACATCTTTTTGCTGAAACTCTTTTTGTTGTGATATTGCATAATAGACAGTTGTCTCGCTGCAGGAAATAAAAGAAACGAAAGGAAATAGAGAGACGGAAGGAAATTGTTCCCCAAAGCAAAATTGAAGCAGGGAAGAGAACATTAAAATCACTTCAAGCCCTACCCAAGATCTAGAAGACCACAAATCTCCTAGCTCCAGAGGAAAATACGCTATTATAAAAACTCCTCAGCAGTCAGTAACGATGAGCAGTCGTGGTGTTTTGTCTGGATGCAGCTGGTAAAGGAAAGCTTTGGAGGGACGTGGGGGCTGTGGCCTGTATGATGCCTGAAGACAGAAATGCTGGAGTCCGCAGCCCAGGTGCCTTAGCAGCAGCTCCTTTCATTCCTAAAACTACTTATAGGAGAATTAAGCGGTGTTTTAGTTTCCGTAAAGGTAGGTCCATTCTGTCGCTGTGTTCTGCTTTGCTAGTGAAGCCATGGTTTCTGAGAAGTCAAGGGGGCTGTGTGTGCAGGCGCAGATGAGAGTACTGAAACAAAAGGCATTGAACAATGCAGATGCCAACATTCCACAAATGATTTATTTACTTCTTTGTTCATTTGTTTGTAGCTAGCCAGCTGATACTGTCTCCTCTACATAATAGCCCATGAATGGGGTGCCTGAATGAGGTGGCTTGAGACAAGATTATTGCAGAGCCTCTGAGCAAAAATCAGTGAGAGCGGTGGGGGAATCAGACCTGTGATGATCTGAGTCGCCTGTTTGTCTGGCAGAACATCAGGGAAAAGAGTTTGGGTTTGCATTTTGCCTGTGTGGGAGGAGGGGAGAGAAGAGAGGGAGCAAAGCAACATGATAAATGTGCATCTGTGCAGAAGACCAAGTCCTTGGATTCAGAGATTTCTGATGAAGTGTAGCCATACAGTGCACTGTCCTGTTGCAAGTGCTGCATTGCCACTTCATCCTGCAGCCCTGCAGCCTGCATTTGCCTTTCCACCTGCTGCATGGAGATGTTTAAAGCCAGTTTTCATCTGTATTGCACATACTCCTGTTGAGGCAGAGCTTGGCAGTACTAGGGGGAGGAGGGCAGAGAGAAGGCTGGCTTTCAAAATATGTCAGCTGGAAGGGAAGCACATGTCTGAGAAAGAGATATGACAAGTGATGATAAGGTGCCATGGTGCTTGGGATGGGTGGGGAGAAACTACCTCTATGACAAGGACAAAAACTTTGTGTGGGGGAAGAGGAGAATATTGGTGCTGCCTTAAAAACTATGCTGGACAGAGAAATCCAAGTGAAAGGGCTGTATTACCATGGTGTTGTGAAGCATGAGAAATGATCTTACACAGGGCTTATACAAATACAATCATCTTCATCTCCTGCTCCTCCCTAAACTGTTCCTCCATGCTGCTATTTGTCCTTTTGCAAGACCATGCAGCTCTTTGCTCACAAGACTCAGTAGTGATGTAGTGGCGTCATTGCTTTTGAGGGTTCTGTGCGCAGGTAGTCAGGGGCGATGCCTTGAAATGAGGGATCATAATCAGTGAGGGACTTACTGCAGTACTACAGCAGAGATCAGCTGAGATAGCGTTGAAAGCTGTTTGCCCCCTGTACTCCCCGTCCCCGAGGCCAACGTTTCCCTTGGTTGCTGAAGTTCAGCCCTTCTGGAGACTGGCCAGGAGGACGTGGATGTGTCTGTATGAAGTGTGCTAGTGCATTTCAAGGTGTCAGTGTGAATTAGAGCTGTCTGTGCTCCGTTTATACACTTAACTATTTGAGAGATGTTTGGAAGTTGAACAAAGGATTAACTGATAACTTTGCAGACAGCCGCCTTTGTGCCCAGGGTGCAGCCTTAGCCGCTCCAAGAAGAGCTTCAGCTTTTGATTCTTTCCCCGTATATTCTGACACAGAAACTCTTCATACCTAAAACTCCAAGTGAAGCTTCAGCGCTTGGGGCAGAGGACAGAATGATGGAGGCCATGCTGCTAATTTGCTTTCCTCTACATATCATTTGTTTCAGTTGCTTTCTTACACTCGTTTTCTGTCAAGAGCATTGTCACGAGGCCCCTAGATCAGAGCTGCAGAATGCTGGATGCGCATGTTTAACGAGGTCCATGTCCCACTGAAGTCAACAGAAAGATGAACATTAACTGGATTTTCTATGGTTGCACAGGCAAATTAGGCTAACTACACTTGCATTATTAATTGGCATACTGAATTCTTATAACTTCATTTGCAAATTGTATACATAAGTATAAAAAAAAGGCAAAACTAGCCTTTTGCAAATCTAGCCCATAAAGCAGGTCAGTTAGTTCTAAGCTGTGCAACACGATGCAGAAAATAAAATTAGCAGGGAAAACCATTGGCTAGTCATTGGAAGAACTACAAGGGAATCATGACACTGTATGTTTAGGCAGAGATACATCGTCATCTTCACTGATGATACAAGGTGTAGAACCCTTCCTGGAAATCCTGATCAAAGCTGTATTGTGATAGGCACCAAAAAATTAAATGTCAGATCTGTTTGGAGGTCATGTCGTAAGAGAAGTCAGTGCTCAAAGGGCAGCATCTGAACAGAGATGGAGCTAAGCATTTTTAAAATGCAATTTAGAGAAGATGCTCTCTGTTTAGGTACCACCACAAGAACCTCTTGAGAGCACATGCAGGGTAAGTGGAGAAAGCAATAACTGAGAGTAACTTTGCTGGCATGCAGTGGTGAGAACATTGAATAGCATAGTGAATTTGGGTGAGCAGAGTTTTGGAGGAGGAGGTGACATTGGCCATGGCCAAAGAAATGGTGCAGGTCCTGATGTGATCAACTGTAATAAGTTCCCGGTGATGTTTTTAAAATTGCCTCCTTTCCTTTCCAGCCTGTTGCTAGTTCTGCTCTTATTTCAGAGTTGTTTTTTCTAAGCAGTAACCTCTGGTGTGCAGCTGTGCTAAACTCCAGGGCAGGAGTTTATCTTACCTTATCTACTGCTGGCATCACACTGACTGTGGGGTAGGAGAAGGCTTGAAGGAAAGAAAATGAGTCAGGTGGGAACAAAATTCTGCCACCGCTACTTTTGATGGGATTTTTCCTCTCCTGTACATTACAAAATTCTGTAGAGAAGAAAATACTCCCTGCCTTTGATCCACTCAAAACAGCACTTAGTGCTGTGGAACACCGGAGCAGAAAGCTGATAAGAAATAATAATTTTAAACTCCATATTAGGTGTTATGTGGCCATGACAGACACTTCTTTGTTATTCCAGGACCTTTGTTCCCAGCCCTGCTGTTGAAAGCCGTTCACCTGATCTGTTATTTTCACTGTCAATGAATTACTGATGTAGAATTGAGAGCTGCTGAAAATTCTCATCTAGATCCTAAGCTGAGATCAATTCCTTTGACCTTAACTGACCCTTTCTGATCAGTATAGCCCGTAAACTCAGAACTTGTTTTGGAAGGACGGAAATCCTCCGCTGCATATTGAGAGAACACACATACAGGCCTGGGCCCTCTGTTGAAAGCATCAGCCCTCTGTGCTTTATGCTGTCTGAAAATTATGCTATCATCTGAATTGCTGAGGGGTGGCTTAGGAGGCAGAAACCTTCTGGCTCGCTGAGTGCATGTGCTGTGGTAGAGCTAGAGCGGCAGGTGGGCTTTTTCAAGCTATTCCTCATAGACCAAGGAGACAGAACTGCCACCTAGATCTTTCTCCTTTTTTCTTACTGAATCAGAAGCTTGGAGTCAATAGACTTGAGATGTGACCCCTGCCTGTGTTCAGTAGCTAAGGAAATCATTGACTAATGATTTAGCATTCTTAGATTTTAAAAACATACTCTAACTATGAATATGTACTATTGAAAACACCATGGTGCTTTCACAACTCTTGAGTAGATATACGCAGAATTTGGATATAGCACTGTAGTGTCTTTCACAAGCTTTATGGGTATCTGTTAGGCTTGGAAATCCAGTTTCTCAAAATGTTTACAAAACTTCTGCCACGGGAATGTTCTAGTTAATGAATAACTGCTCGGCATGCCCTTTACTAGCATGTGATTTTCCTCTTTGATGTTATGCGTGATCTTGGCTTAATTGGGTATACTTTTAAAGACCTACAAGGGCCTCTGAAAAAGCAGTTCTGCTGATTAAATCTAATGACTGGTCAGAACTGGAATCCTGTACATTTCCCTGCCTTCTGCCAGCTGTGGGGAAGCCAAGCTGCTGCCATTCTGAATCTCAAGGTTTCTTGTTGAGTTTTGTTTGTTTGTTTCCCCTCTGTCACCCTATTCCAAGGATAAACCAAACCACAGGTCAGCATTTGTGCATCTGTACATTTCTGGATTTTGAAGACATTGAGATTTAGGAGGAGAACTTGGGTTTGGATTACAATGTGAGTTATGAGGGCTCTCTTTTATTTCCTTCTCCACAGAGGTGTCCTTGTTTAGTTACTGTAGTGGAAATTTACTTTTAAAAAACAGCATGTGAAATTATCTCTGTGGTTTTGGTTATGTTGTAGTCTCCATAATTTGGACTGTCTTTTCCTTGTTCCTCTGTAAAAGAGATGCTAGTAGTTACCAGGTATAGCTGATAGTGTTCACCGTTGTCTGCCTCTGCCAACCACTAAGGCTGTGTATGTTTGCAACCACAATTCTTCACAGCATTGCCTTCGCTTCATAATACTCAATGTCTTAGTCTTCATAAACTATTAATCTGCAATATCTCTGTAGTAGTTAGTTGCGATGTAAGAGGGGATAAAAGCATTAGAAAGGGACAGTGGAAGAAGGTGCACTTTACAGGGCAATGATCATGGCTTTTATTCCAAAACAATGAAAAACTCAACAGACACCAGAAAGATGATGAACAAAGTAAAAGTTATGACAACATAATGTGGAAGCAGAGTTGTCACGTTTCCGCCACTTCTGCCCCTGGCAACAGAGTACTTCTTCCATAAGGCATCAGCAAGTCTGTAACTTCAAGTCAATATTTATGCAGGATTATCATGACAGATTCCTTTCACGGCCGACTGCTGCCTGGTGCAGTGTTCTGCATTTGTTAGGTGAAGGAAATACTTCCTTTGGAGAAGTTCAACCTAGACTTTGAAACCAAACCAAGCCTGCCTGAGATGAATTCCAAAGCCAAACAAATTGGAGAATGCAGAGTGTAGTAAATGGTGACTTCAGAAGCACTTCAAGGTGTGACGTGGTGACCGTGATCTTCCATGAGACTTAGGTCTTAACTTTAGGTTATTACATGGTTGTCAGAATTACCACACTAGCTATGAGCTTCCCAAAGCCGAGTGTGGAGATCCTCTTGCTTGTGAGGTAGATATGGTATTATCACCATTCATATAGATGGGGAGCCAAGTCCCTGAGGCTTCATCTGACATGTGAGGATGGCTGGGCATACACCTACCCCTCTGGCCGTGAAGTATATATGTGGCCAGACGCGATGCAACTGTGTTCTGAGGATTGTGTAGGATCTGAATCCGATCTGTCAAATCCGAGACAACTGCTGTAGTTATTCTGCCACTCCTTCAGGCATTCTTAGCTATGTATATTTTAAGTGTCTCAATAAAAGTCCCTTAATTTACAATGTACCTTATTGCAGTCAGTAGTAGAAACAATTCAATGTTTACACTTAAGGGACCAGAACCAGGAAATTTTAGGCTCCGATTTGGATTAATTTTTTTCTTGACACTGGTTACCTTTCCATCATACCAGGTTCTATTTTTCCTCAGATGTAGTTTTTTTTAAGGTTTGCTTCATTCAGTACCTGTGATTTGCTGCTACAATACAGAACCAAGTTTGTCATATCCATTTAATATATGTCACCTTTTGTATGTGAATCACTCGTTACTTTCTATTTGTCTTAAAAAATACTGTTTGACACTAGTTACAGATAACTTAATGCTTTATTGTTGCCACCTGTTCTCAATACATTTTGTGTTGTGGTGCATCAGTAATTTACAATAATATAGGAACAATTTTTGCTCCCACTGTGCAAAAACCCCTTATTCTGATTTTATTCGTTATCTATTAGACATACTTTGAAAGCCAGTTCTAAAATGAAAGGGGGGGGGAAGGCAGCATCCCAGAAAATATATTAATAGAAAGCGATGTGTTTTGACTACAGTGTCATTACTAACAGGAGTTTCAAAGCAGTCTGGTAGGTTTGAAAACTTACTCTTTCCTCTGCAAATGTAAGCTGCAATATGTACATTACTGATTAAAGAATGTTAGCATGGAGAGAAGAAAGTATAGCCAATAGGACAAAGCTTATTCATACTAATTGTACTGTCAGTGGGCTGGAGTTGTAATTGTACATCGTATGGTTGGAATATCCTCTCTTATACTGATTAATTTTGTTTGAAAAGAGGCAAAAACTCTTGTGTTTAAAACCAAGAGATCTCATGGTCTTTTGAAGGGAAGCTCAGACTGTATGTTCATAGGACAAACTGGAGTAGGACGGCCAAGTCCTACACCTAAGAAGGAATAACCCCAGGGAAACAGCTCTATGGAAAGGACCTGGGTGCCCTGTGGGTCAGTAAGCTGGACACGAGCCAGCAGTGGAGCAGGCAGCAAGGAAGGTTTGACAGCAGTCTGGGCAGTATCAGCAGGAGCAGAGCCAGCAGAGGGAGGGAAGTGATTAAGCCCCTCTGCTCAGCATTTTTTTAGACCATATTCCAAATAGTGTGTCCATTTAAAAAAAAAAAAGGGGGGGGGGGGGGAGATAAAATAAAACTGGAGGGAGTTGAGTAAAGGGCCACCAAGATGCTTGGGAGCTAGAATACATGCCCTTTGAGGAGAGGCAGAGGAAGTGGGGCTTGTTCAGCCAGGAGAAGGGACAATTTTGGGGGCACTGAACAGCAGCCTTCTTGTGTATTACGAAGGACTTTGAAATCCCCAAACTCCCATAATCACACAGATTCCTTGACTGACTTTCAGTGGACCTTCCTCCTTAATTCCACTACTTTCAGAAGGAGGGTCTAGAAAATGGAGGGTCTTGAGGATTTCCTCCATGTTGGCCAGCAGCGACCCTTAACTCGGACAAATACAAGAAACCCAAATTCCTTTAATACTTGGGCCATCCCCATAGGCAGTTGGCAGGAGGTTAGGAAGGTATGTAAGAATTAAGAAAACATACTTTAACTCCTCTGCCAGCGTGAAGAGGCTGAACTTTACAGACACCAAATATTCCACATCAGTCAGTATTCTTCTAAGCTTGACTCACTCTGAAATTTCAAAAATTCCTTCTTTAATTGCTAATTGTTGGGTTTTGTACAACATGAAAAAAAGTGAGCTAATAAAGAGTGACTGTGTGATGTTCAGTCCCCTTACCTACTGCTGTTTTTGGCATCCACAAGTGTGGATGCAATGGAAATCACAAAAGTATGCTGGTCTGCATCTCAGAATACTTTCTGGATGTCCTAGCTGGACATCAGTTACTCTCTCCGGTTATGTCCTGTGCTACAGTAAGAATAATTGCACTTAAATACAAACACCAGACCTTCAGTATGGGCGACTGACAGCTTGCTACCCTCTTGCCATAACATCCTGGAGTGTATGCAAGGGACCTTTCACCCCTACAACTGAGGTGTGAGTTATCTTTCTTTTGTTGAAGGAAAAATGTACACATCAAAGGTTACCCTGAAGGATGCTTCAATCTGAATGCTACCTTAGCTTGTGGTTACTTGTTCATGTAATTTTAGTTTATGGTGAATAAAGTTTTTGTGCCAAAAGCAAAAGCTGACTAGCTTAACTTTAGGCTTTCTTTAGAAAAAGCAAACCAAAACAACGCTGTTCTCCTTGTTGAATTTTTTTAAAAGAGTAGGAACTGTGTGCTCAGTGAAGGGCACAATTTGAATCACTGCCCTTTTTTTTTTTTTTTCCACTTTATAGTGTACATAATTGGAAGAGGAGCCTTCTAAGCATAGGTAGTTATTTGGTCTTTAGTTTCTGATCATGACTACCTTAGAACTATTCATTGTCTTGCTATATATAGAAATTCAATTGCCTCACTTCAGCCCCAATACTATTCAACAAATGGCGGTCTCAAGAAAGAGCCTCCATCACAGATGACATGCCTGAACATTATTGTGATGCTGTCTATGATGGCTGGCTCTGCAGTTTGAAGGGAGAGGCAAAATCAGTTATGAAGGGTAGCTGTCTTTCCAGTGGTAGCGATGATATCCTCAGATCAGGGTTGAAGTTAATTCTGTCAAGAAAACTCTATGTTCTTCTGAGGTTAAGTACAAACACAGGTTTCCTGAGGTTCATCTGACATACTTCACCTTTCATGTCAGGATCTTTTTTCATACACAAAATTTATTGTTGCTAAAGCAGACAGTGATAATGCAATTGGTTATACATTATAGGAATGGTCTTTGTTTATGTGGGAAAACTTAATTAATAATTTGGTTTAGTAGGAGCAAAATCCTGAGTTAAATTTATAAAGCTTTTGCCCTCCATGTGTAAAGGTAATGTTTATATGTCATTGAAACTGATACAGGAACAACTTTTTTTTTTATAGATAATTAGGCATGAACCAAGGAAGATGGAGATGTGTATCACTTTTGAATCAAAAGTTTTGTGACAGAAAATCCTATTTGTATTATTTCTATGTTTTCTGTGCTTATGGTCTGAAAAATCATTTACAGTATTTTATTTTAAATAACGGTTTTGAGGATGGTTGTAAAATACGTCAGCATTGTATTTCCATGAGAGTATCAAAGGTGAAACTGATCATTTTATTCTTAAGAAAGGAGTGGGTTAATTGTCTGTGCATTTAAATGACCTGTAAATTGCGTGGGTTGTAATAGAAGACACGGGGTCCTCAAATGTTTTTATGAATCTCAACCAAGTCACATCTCTCTTTTTCATGCAGGTATTTTTGGACAGAAGCTGGAAGATACTGTCCGATACGAAAAGCGATATGGGAACCGCCTGGCTCCTATGTTGGTGGAACAGTGCGTGGATTTTATCCGACAGTGGGGGCTAAAGGAAGAAGGCCTTTTTCGACTGCCTGGGCAGGCTAATCTTGTGAAGGAGTTACAGGATGCATTTGACTGTGGAGAGAAGCCTTCTTTTGACAGGTAAAATCCTCCAGCTGTTCCCCACTCTCTGAAGCCTAGACAGGACACGATCTGCTGTACTGGCTGACCTACAGTACAGGTCTGCTGTATTGGCTGACCCACAGTGCTGTAAAACACATGACAGCAACAGATAGAATGACATGTTTTTGTAGGTTTTTCTGTATGTTTCCTATTATCACTCTAAAATGTCTTCTTTTTTTTCTGACTTTGATGTCAGATTTCAAAGCGTTTCTGGAGAATTTCCATTTGTGAAAAGCTGGTTAGAAAAAGTATTGCTAATGGTTTGGCTTAATCAAAAATATCTGGATTGCCTTGATCTTAGTTTCATTTGAAACACAGTGGTGATGCTGGCATTTAGTCAGTTCCACAAAGGAAGAATTTCTCTTATCACTAATTTCAGTATGTTCTGTTACCTATAAAACTGACCGGAAGGCAAGTCTACTTTTATGTATTCCTTTATAATTTGGGGCCTTTGGTCTTAAAATAAAAGTCTCTGTGACCATAATAACAAACCTATGTGGTTTTGAGGGTCCAGGTCCAATTTGTATTCCAGTATTTATACAGTTTTGCAAAGCTAATGAGAATTTTCTGGGCCAAGGAAGAACCCAGTCCTGTTGACACAGCTGGTATGACTTCAGTCTTTTGTAAGATTAACTTTTGTCCAAGTTTAGCTTTCCTCCTATAAGCATTGATAGCAGTAGTCCACATACTCAGTGTGTGCAATCAGAGAAACAGAACCGGTGGATTATGAATGCCACATAGCCTTTTTAACTCTGATCAGAATTAATATGATGGTCATGAAATTCCAATTCAAGAGACTGCTAAACAGTGGTTGTCCTCAGTATGTGCCCTAAGTGACATCCATAACACACCTCCAAAATGGAATTGGGATACTTAACTCCAATTGAGGGTCTAATGTGAATTAGGAGGAAGAGGCACATTACATTTATTTTGTGGGACCTTTGACTGATAGCAATGCAAGTAACATGAAGGAAGCATAACTTGATCTTTTAGTGCAAAAACATGCCATGATATGAACCTGATTGCTGGAAATAATTTGCCTCCCTCCTTTCCCTATTCCTATGAAGTAAGCAAATTTGCTCTGCATGAAGGTACGTGTATCACAGATGCACAGAAGGCAGACATCTGTAATGCTGTTTTATCTCCAACAGTTTCCTCAGTCCTGACCCCCACTTTAAGAAATGTCAAGAATTTATAATGCTCTGGAAAAGAAAAGTGAATTGTCTTCCTATGAGGTTTCTTAGTTTCTCATCAGAAGGTGAGGTTTAGGATAATTGACCAGAAAAGAGCTTTAAGGAGCCAGAGGACGGTGGGAAGTCACAGTGTTAGCTGATCAATGTTTGTAGCATACTCACTCACTGTTCAAATACTGTGTAACTTATTTAAAAATGGTAAAGAAGCATCCATTGGGTATGTTTTCCTTACTTGGACATAAAGATAAATATTACTGGTCATGTCGCTGGCACAACCTCTACCAGAGATATAAGTAGGCAAATGGCAGAAACAAAAAGTTATTTTTTCCATGCCTGTAAGCCAACTAATTGTGGAGGAAATGCTTAAGAAAACAAGCCACCCCCAAACTCCAGGAAGATGATGTACTGAACACCCCACTGAGAGGTACAGCTTGAAAGAGGTGCACAGGTTCTGTCTATTCAAAACAAATGAGACCAGGGCTCAGGCACATACAAATTCTTTTTTTTTTTTTTGCAAGGTTATCTAGCAACATCTGTAGCACACACTAATGAGCCTCAGGAACAGGCATGCTAGCCGAGCTTTAGCAGATGAAATGGAGAAGAGATTTTACATGCTACTGCTGTGAAGAAGGCACGTAATCTCTA
>NW_008824008.1:572897-582462 GCF_000699105.1 Pygoscelis adeliae
TGCTGGTCCTGCAGTTCTGCTTCTGAAGCTGAGAATTTATAGAATACTGACCTTGTATGTCCGTGTGTCCCATTGTGAAGGATACTTTTTCCGTTTACTTTTTCACATTTGAGTTTGGAGAGGTGTGAATTAGGTGTAGCAATGGTCCAGAAGTCAGGCAGACATAAATTCTATTCTGATCTCTGCCATTGTTTCCACTGGGCATCTACTTGTTTCCTCCAACCTTCTGTTCCATTTGTAAATTTTTGAGGTGAAGTTCATTTCACAGAGTTTATAGAGTGCCTATGTGATTACCTTGGTTTGGGGTAACTTTTCTTTTCATTGTGCTGAACAGCAGCATGGTCTCCAGGTTTGATGCAACCTGTTTGGCAAGTTGAGCTCTTGGAAAGTGGCCATAATATGAAAAATTGCTGTAGAGAAAAGAAAAAAATATATACGTTAGGGGTCCATGCTTACTTTCTCTCATGAACCTCCAGATCCACTGTGTTTAATCTGTAATTATATGTCATTATTAGTCAAAAGCCCGGTAGTGCAAAATCTACCTATGTTCTGTTTATTAATTTACATTTTGCCCATTCTCGTACATCAATAATAATAAAGATTTTTGCAGTTAGAGCTGAGCTGACGGTTTTGTTGATGGGGCACAAAACACAATGGAATCCAGGTCACGGGATCCCAGCGGTGCCGGGTCACTGGCTCTGACTGGGAGAAAGACTAGCTGCTGTCATCAGTGTTGGAACTAATATAAAGAGCTGATGTTTGAGGAGTTTGCCATTTTTCACACTGACATTTTTTCTGTGGATAAGTGCACATAAGTCAAATAAAGACTTTAGAACAAATGAAGATGCTTTGAAATGTATGTGTAGGCTTGTGTTTATGTTTGTGTGAGAAATTATTATTAAATAATCCTTCTCTTTATGCTTTCTTAGCTAATTCAGTAAAATACGTAACTTGTAGAATTAAAAGCAAAAACAAAGGTAAGATCGTACAGCCATGATTAGTACTCCTTTAACATGTCATCTCTGTTTTAAGATGGTGCAACCATCTTAAAACACCTTACAGCCGTTGGGAGATGGAGTTCAAAGGCACAGATCTGCTCTTTTGCCCACAGTTCAGCTGCTGTCCACAGTTCTGTGGAGACCCTGCCCTTCTCCCCTCTTGTGTTCCTATCTGCACCCCTTTGGCAAAGAAGACCACAGAATGAATGCAAGCAGAACAAATGTGGCACATCTGAAAGAAGTAAAATAGCTTTGCTCAAAAGAAAATGCATCCATATTTTGAAACATAAAATATGTTTGACAAATGGTAGCTCTCGCATGAGTTAGCAGCTAGATGTTCCAATACTGAAGTCAGTTATAAAAACGCAGAATGAATCCAGGACAAGTCGGAGAGTGGCAAAAACCTTCATATATCAATATGATCTTATAGTTGGACAAGATGTTGCTGAAGAATCGTGAGCTATATGTATGAGAATGGAACCAGTATTTGAAATTTCTCAAACTCACAGAATGAGAAAACTCAGTATCTGATCTGAAACACCCAACACCCTAGCCCCCCCTAGTATAAAAACTGGAACATCAGCGTTTCTCGCAGTCTTGGAAAGGGGAGGTAGAGCTGCTACAACTGAAAACTGCTGAGGCCTTTTGTGTGAAGGAAAAAAACCAACTGAAAATTGCATGTCAGTTTAAAAACAAAAATCAATAAATACCTCACTCCCTCTGTATGTATCTGCACATATTGTGAAATCTGCTTTAAGGAATGAACAGAGCAATTAGGCAATCACTCATGCTTGCTACTATTTGAAATATCCTTGGTATTTACAGTACAGCTCCACCTCTGTGTAAAATTGTCCCCTTTGGGGAATCAATTCTGCTTGCCCTTGGGGTATTTGCTTCTCTCTGCTTGTGGCTTATATTTTAAATTTAAAGTCCCTCAGCTCCTTTACAAATCATACATTTGTAATGATACAAAGTGGATTATGACTATTTGTTCTGTAAAATTAGCATAGCGAATATGGCACTGCATAAGGAAAATAACATAAGGGTTTGTTCTATGATTTTTACCTAGAAGGGGTACAAAATTGGATTTCTCTTTTCATATTACCTCTTTCCATCTACTGTTCATCACAGTTACTACCAGATGACATGAGAGTTAAGATTGCTTAGGGAGAAAAAAATATTTGAAATGTCACTGAAACAAATATTAATACTTATGTGATTGATTGATGTATGTGGCTTGGATTTTCATAACTACTATCGCCAATGTATATAGTCCAGAAGTTCAGAAGAGTTTCATAGGTCACCTGCCTGCATTTGTGTGTATGCACAAGAGAGAAGGAAAGCACATAAATGTGTATTTAGCAAAACAAAATCCCTATTACATTCTGTCATGGGTATGAATTCCTCTAAAGAAGAATGCAGTACGTTATAGGACAAAATATTACTTACTGCTCTAGTCACCACTGCAATCAGCTGAGAAAAGGGTATATAAGTGGCAGTATGTGATAGCTGGCAAATGCTAACTATTATTTCCTGGAGCCAAATAATCCAGAATGTAGAACTGGTATGTTTCAGTGCATTTAATCACTGGGATCGTTGAAGCAAAATAAGACAATGACAAGGATGGTACTAATATAATATCCTCAAGCTTATTAAACATTAAATCAGTTTAATTGGTGTCCTTATTCTCCTCCAGAGACAAAGAATGTTTTAAAATTCTGGTGAATGCAAGAAATTGGACCTGTGTTAGTGGGGCTGTAGTCTGCACTGGCACTGTACAGACTGCAACGAGACATTGACTTTGAAATCACTGGTTATGAAAATTTTATTTCTTTTATTTCTGTACATAAGAATTTCTTTGTTTAGAAGCAGATAGTTCCCCACAAGGAAGGGGCTTTATTCCCTTCCTAGTGGGAAAGTGCAGTAATCCCTAAACAAAACATTTTTAGGTGAAATGAAGTCTTTACTAGAAAGCTGGCTCCTGCCAAACACAGCTGGCCTTAGGCCTGTGAAAATTCCTGTTTGTTTCTGCCTTTTCCAGGCTTCCTTACCTGATCCTCACAATCTGCTCATCAGTTACGCCTCTGGAGCCACTTCCACATCCTTTGTAATTCCAGACCTCTTTCTAACCAGCTAGCAGAAATAACCTCTGCATATGGCACAACTTAAAGACCTAGTCTAGCAATTAAATACATGTTGGGAGACACATTTCTAGTGTGATGCAAGGGTCATTAAATCAGTTTAATTGGTGTCCTGCTGTAGGAGAGTGTGTTTTTAGTTATTGGCAGTGAATGAACATTTGTAGTTGCTTCACATGAATTTCAGTTTCAGAAATGGAGCTGGTGTGTCAGCTGTGATTTGGAAAAAATAAAAAAGACAGCCATGTATTTCACTTGCCAATGACAAATGACTTCTTAGATGGCCATGGTCACCTTTAAGAAAGGATGACATATTGTTACTATGTGTAAGCTCTGAGAGTGTGTTTTTTAAAGCATACTTACTTAGGGTTGCAAGATTTGTGGCTTTCTCTTCCAGTAAACAAGAACAGGTAGTTTATTTGTGGTGTTTTTCCATGTTTTATATACACTTGCAATCCCTGCAAAATCTTGCAGAAACATAACAGCCTTTCTGAATCAACCTATCAAATGATAAAATAATTTAGCAGCATATTCCACTGGAGCTGGTTGATTTTTTTCCTGATGGGAATCCATCTGTTTCTTAGGCCTCTGCCCACCTTACCTGAAAGCACTTGTGTCTCTCTTTAAGGATCTATATTTTTCTAAGTAATTTTTAACGTCCTTCCATAGTTTGTCTTTTCATTTGTCTGTCCTAAATTGCTGTCTTCATTGCTGCTTTTAAAGCATCACTCTCTAACCTGAATGAATTGGCTGCTGTTATAATTACTGAAGTGGATGTCTAACTTGGAAATAGAGTCTGTCGATCTTCAGTATTCCTTGCGACGCTTACTCCCCTGAATGGGTCCCTGAAAGGTAGCATGAATTGTAAATATCATAAGCACAAAGACAAAGGAGCAGAATACGTTTGGTTTTTTTCTCTGCCTAAACAGAAAAATAAGAATTGAGATCCGTGTTAACTTAAAAGTAGAGCCAGGCTCTTGCGGCAGCAAGGAGAAGAGCGCAGACAGCTCAGGGCTTAAAATGGTAAATGCTTTCATATATGTTTCACAAGTTGTAGGCAAAATTTCAGCTGGTACTTACATTAGGCACGATACTGCTTGTACTAGGTATGCATTATATAGGAAAATATAGAGAGTAATGCTTTGAAGATACGTACACAGGGGAACAAAAATCACATAGGACATTCAACCCATTATGTTACGCATTTGACCTGACCTTTGAATTTCTGGACCAAAGCCTGACTCCCAAAATCAGTCGAACCACTCCTGATTCACCGTAACATTACTGAACACAGGCTTTGCCCTCCTAGCCTCTGGGTACTGGCTTCTCAGCAGTAACAATGCTCTGATTCACTTGATACGTAGTTATGCACATTTGTAATATTCCCTTGATGTTTCATTACTGATTTATCATGGGCTCTGGCATCTCACTTAAGCTGTCTGCAGACTGGCAGCAAAGGTAAACACTGGGCAGCCAGTTAAGAACTCATCCTCCCATGTCAGGAAAACATCTATACGGATCTGAGAGCTGCTCTACAGACCTGAATGCAGCTAAGCAGGGACACAGTCAGCAAATGTGGTGGGTACAGGATATGTTGGTGAGGGAGACTCTCTGTTTCCAGGATTGTGATCTGTGACACATCTGAAATGATGGAGCTGTAATTCTACTAATTCTGGGAGGTTCTGATACACAAACTGTTTGAACTGTACTATTCTCCTTCATTTTATTACCAGAACTCCTAAACTGAATTACAGCCTCACAGCTTGTTGTTCCCTACTGTTTGTTCTTTATGCAAACTGTTTATGTGTCATCATGATCTAGAGCTATTTTTGGCACAGCATTAATCTTTTTGTAATGTGACCTTGCCCCGTTAATATTTCCTCTCTGAGAGTTTATGAGGAGCTTGTTGGCTTTGTGCTCTGAAGCGCTGACTCCAGCTCTCTGAACACGCTGTCTGCTTGTCCAAGTGTGAGGGTTATGCGTGGATTTCTGGTGACCTGCTGGGCTTCAGTAATTTTTGTTTATGGTAGAGAGGGTGAAAAACTCCAGGCGGTGTAATCGGTCTGACAGCCACTTCCACAGTGTCTGTGGTATCACAAAGGAAAGTGCTGTCAAAACAGCAATGCCATGAGGGATATTAATGACAAAGTTCAGATGAATGGGGCTTTGAATATGTGTAGTCTGATGACTAAGGAGGGGCTGTGGTGCATTTGCATTTGTAATGCCTTTGCACGGACAGTGGTGGAGTGGGGGATGCCCCTTTGGAAACATATCAACAGTAAAAGAGTATTAATGTTTTAGTGAGGTAAGTAATCCTTCTCAGATTTTCCAGCACGACATGCCGAAATAGACTGTTTCTCAGCTTGCTGATACTTTTTTTGTGTTGCATTCAATTTTCTGCTTTGTCATTCCCATTTAAAGCTTGTAATTATTCATTGTGCACTTGGAGAAAGTCTGCCTCAATTAATGAGGGTTGCTCCAATTTAGATAACAGAGGATTTTCTGCTGGAATTGACATACTCTATTTCAATACTTGTTAATGAATACTTTTAATCATGTTAATTATGACTGTGTAATCATGAACACTTTGATATTACACTGTCAGATAGCAAAAGAAATACCAAGATAGGTATAAATATTGTTTCTGTAGCTGTAATGGTCCTAGAATATAAGCAAGGCCAGGTTTGAAGGGAGAAATACTGCCTTGTCTTAAACTGATCAGTTGTAGCTGGAAAAAGTCCAGGAGGAAGAGGTCCTCTACAGGCCCTGGAAAGATGCATGTCTTACAAACTACAGAAATGCCCTCAAGGCAGATATATAAATGCTGTTGGTTGACTTAGACTGTGGATCGAACACTGTAGGCTGGAAAAGGAAATAAATGCACCTGATCATCAAGAGAGCTCGCAGTTCAGCACTCCTTTGAAACTCACAGCTGTCCTTTGTGGCTTGAAATGTGCTTAATAGTATTTGTGGATTGAAACACCTAAAATACAGACAGATTAAAACTGGAGTCTGCCATTTTTAAGTTTTCCTCCGTATTTTAAAACAAAAGGTGAAAAAAATAATACTAGACTGCAAGGTCTAAACAGGTCCTGGACTATATGAAACACTCTTTTAGTTACGTTATCATAAAAATATTGACATATTTTTATACTGATACTTACGTTGAAAGAAGAAAGTTTCTAGCTGATGTCTAACTGTTGCTAAATAGAATTAAAAAATCCAATTCTCAGAGCTTTGCAGGCAGTATGTGTGATGTGTGTGTGTATGTTTGTTTATGCTGCCAAAATCTGTATAGTAATTTCTGTATAGATAGATTAAGTCCTAAGCAGTGTTCAGTACAGTTTAGGAAAAAAAAAGGTAACAAAAATTTTCCAAAATCTTATTTTGCAATCCTACCATCTTGTGGCAGGCTGTAGTATTGCCTTAGCATTTGCTCAGCAGAGCAAATAAAAAAAAAAATTTAAAATTGTGAATGTGTCCCCGTCTACTAATTGGGACCTCGGTTTCTAACCCCAGCTCAGAAAGCACCTTTCTGTAGAGTCGTATATAGCATGTACTTCAGGAGGTTAGTTTGAGAACACAAGACTTCTTATTGTTTCCTTGCTCCTTGGCATCCTGCCTTCCCATTTCTCTCTCAGTTCTTACTTGGTAGAGCCACAGTTTTTAGCACTCAGCTAACCCTTCGTAGTGATAGTCTATCAGTAATTCACATTGAAAGGAGAAAGTTTATAAATTGCATCAGTTTTCAGGGCTTTTGTCCCCTTCTTCAGCCTTTTTATCCTCCATCTGCTGTGCCCTCAAGGAGCAAGTATTCCACTTCACACCAAGGGACTGGTGTAAAATTATTCTTACGTACTACAGGAAGCATGATCCTGGCAGTACAAAGAAGGGAAGATGGTACTGCTTAATCCCCTCACTGGGAGACCTGTGTGCTAACTTTTAATTGTTCTTCAGTAATTTTCTCACTCAACCTGTTCGAATCTTGTATTTTGGAAAGGCCTCTCTAGTTTTATGCAAATAGTTTCTGGAAAGATGTGGTTCATTTCTTCAGCAAGGCCTGGGGGGAGTTTCCTTGTTTAAATAATAAAAATAGTAATAATAAAATCTTCAGAAAGACCATCAATGCCAAGCAATTCAGAGTTAAATTCTCTGCAGATTGGTGGCCTGTGCTCCCTTTCATGCTGCAATGTAGGGCAGTGTCTTGAGGCTGCCAGTTCACATCTGCTCCCTGTGGCTGCTACTCTCCTGAGTCAGTCAGTCCTAGAGTCTGACTAGCAAAAGTCTTTCCCTCTGTATTTGCTTTTTGCTTTCCTGATGCACCGACAACTTAGGAAACTGAAGATCTCTCTGTAAAATTTGCTTCTTGGATAAAGGTGAATAGTGGCAACTGCTTGGGCATGCATGCCATGATTGTGCTCTAAGAAGTAGCACCAATGGCAACAAGATGTGTAAGCAACTACCTGAGAGATTATTGGGGTCTGGGTTTTAAGCCCTTGGGTTGTGCAGTCTGTAAAGAGTTTTGTTAGCCAGGATGTCAGAAAGAGCTTCAGTTCACTTAATTTGGGGATAGGTAGAAGGCAAAGGTTAGAGGCCAAATCTGAGCTAGCATGTGAAATCTCATAAAACAATACAACTCTATCTAGTTTCACATATAGTACTGTTCATTACATATGTTATATATGCATCTCGGGAGTTGGGTAGGGTAAACACAGGATTCCCATTTTGGATCCAAGCCAGTCTACAAGTAGAGGGTTGCAATCACGGGATTAGAATTTGAACCTTCCTTAAAAATGCGGATTTGCGTTAGTGCTTTGTTTGTAGAGTTTCTCTAGAAAACACTTTTTGGAATTTTGGCCGGGAATTATTTATGATTGAAATAGAAATATTTTCTGGAAATTTATTTCGAGGAGGGTGGTGGTAGTTAACATTTACATATTTACAGTGCTTTATCATTTCTCTTCTTCTGTTTTGACTTAGATTGTTCATACCATACCACATTAATCTAAGGTTGTTCCCATCATTCTTGTTAAGATTTAACTTAGTAAAAGCCATTATTGTTTTAACAGATCATTCCAAAATAATGATTAACATACCTCTAGCAAAGCTTAAGTTCATCAAATACTAGTGGTTCCCTTTGAGACTGAGAGTTTAAAAAATGTTCCAAGTGTGAACGCTTCAAAGAAAAAGAAAATACAGAATAATGCACATTGTAGAAATGTCTGTGCATTTTCTGTTTCTTCTGAATGAAATTAGCATAATTTAGTAGCTGATTTTTTGATTTTTCAGAAGTCAGAGGGAAAGATACCAGCTTGCAGTACAACTCTTTATGTGAACCAGGGAAAACATGTAGAACATTCCAGTAAAGATTTGAATAAATGCCTGAGTAGCTAAACCCAGAGATGGAGTCAAAAGTAATGCAAGAGAGGTTTCTTCATGTTAACTTGCAGTTTTTATCTATTTCTTTCTTTTCAGAGAAATACTCCTAAGTTACCACAATGTAACTTTACATACCACAGAAACATTTAAGCAAGTTTTATTGCTTACTCTGAACTTGTGATTTTGATCTTTCTCTCCACCTTCTTACTTTTAGTATGCGTGATAAACAGCCTTCTACTAGCTGTATCCAAAAAAACCTTAAATTTCTGCAAATGTAATTATGAGAAAGCATATGTCGTACCAGGTCTTTGAGTGTCAGCCCTATAATGTTACCTGTTGTGCTAGCACTCAGACATTTTCTACGTTTGGTGATTTGCAATGCCTTAGCTTACTCGGTACAGGATAGAGCTAAACTCATTTCGCGTGGATTTACAGCTCTGCATGTGAAGTATATCCAGGTTTTCGGTGTAACGGTACAGCTAAAAGGCACAGTAGTCATTTTGTGGGAGCCCGTAAGAAGAAGATGCATGCCAGGGTGTCCTGGTTTCGGCAGGGATAGAGTTAATTTCCTTCCTAGTAGCTGGTACAGTGCTGTGTTTTGGATTTAGGATGAGAACAAAGTTGATAACACACCGATGTTTTAGTTGTTGCCAGGTAGTGCTTACACTGGCCAAGGACTTTTTAGTTTTCCATGCTCTACTGACTGAGAAGGCTGGAGGTGCACAAGAAGCTGGGAGGGGGCACAGCCAAACTGGCCAAAGGGACATTCCATACCATGTGACGTCATGCTCAGTACATGAACTGGGGGAAGCTGGCGGGGGGGGCCGCTGCTCGGGGACTGGCTGGGCATCGGTCGGCAGGTGGTGAGCAATTGCACTGTGCATCACTTGCTTTGTGTATTATTATTATTATCTTATTATTATTATCATTTTATTTCAATTATTAAACTGTTTTTATCTCAACCCACAAGTTTTTCTCACGTGCTTTTTTCCAATTCTCTCCCCCCCTCCATCGGGAGGGGGGGGAGTGAGCGAGCGGCTGCGTGGTGCA
>NW_008824008.1:585302-602646 GCF_000699105.1 Pygoscelis adeliae
ACAGTAGACTATCGTGGCCTAAATGAAGTCACACCACCGCTAAGTGCTGATGTGTCAGACATGCTAGAACTTCAGTATGAACTGGAGTCAAAGGCAGCCAAGTGGTATGCCACAATTGATATTGCTAATGCGTTTTTCTCAATCCCTTTGGCAGCAGAGTGCAGGTCACAGTTTGCTTTCACTTGGAGGGGCGGCCAGTACACCTGGAACCGACTGCCCCAGGGGTGGAAATCCAGCACAGCGAGCGGCTATGTGGTGCTTAGTTGCTGACTGAGGTTAAACCACGACACAGGGAAAGAACTGTAATTCAGATGAAGAAGTTTCAACTAAACTCCTGTGGTATATATAGTCTCCTTTAAAACTTGCTTACTTAATACTGATACCAGAGGAGATGGCGATACAGTGGAATTGAGAGATGCTGGGCATGTTTTGGGAGCTGGGTATTATTATTCTCTCTGGTAGGAGAATAATCCCCACTGTGTAAATATAATGACTGGTTTCTGGCTCAGATGAAAATGAAAAGCATTAGTTAAGATGGATTTTGCATGCCTGATGTGAGATGCCTGTCAGTGAGAGCCAGGATCTTCTCAGTACCTGTGCCTGCAAATAGGTCCTTATGTGTAATTATTTATAGTAATAAATCAGCCGAGTCGACAGACTCTTGCTTGCAGGTATCCTAAGTTCTTTGTAGGACAAAAAAAAACCACCAAAAAACTGGATTACAGATATGATCTATAAATGTATATACTGCTGATGAGTAGAATCTGGGGTGACAATGGAAAAGTTAAGTGGCAATTTTTAGCCTGTCAGTCTCACAGCATTATTCTGATTCACAGTAACAACTTCTTGTATTCCAACCCAACAGCAACACAGATGTGCACACGGTGGCATCACTGCTTAAGCTGTACCTAAGGGAACTCCCAGAACCAGTCATACCATATGCAAAATATGAAGATTTTCTCTCCTGTGCCAAAATGCTCAGCAAGGAAGAAGAAACGGTGAGTTGGCAACTTGAGTAAGATGAAATAAAAGGCTGGCATGTTATAACCTGTTCTGATTTTGAGGAAGAGAGAAGCTGGTGATTACCTATCCTAATTTAAGATGTGCATCTATTAATTGAGGCCGTTTTATATGAAAATTGTTGTCACCTAGGTCATTTGGAAGTCCAAATAAAGGCGCATAGCATAACCTTAGCTGTATTTATTGCATGTCACTGAATCCAGTTTAAGTAAACTTAAACCACATTGTGGTCAATAGCTTCCATTTTGCATGGAAGAGACTTACAATTTTGTGGATTATCATCCTGAACTGTAAAAGGAAGGGTCTTTGTAATTGCTGTCTACCTCTTGCCATTAAATCAGGGGTCATTTTCTTCTAAGCGTCAGGATGCCAACTTTTACTGACTTTTGATTGAAGGCCAACGGACTCTATTCATTGACTATCATTGAATCAGAAGGCCTCAAAAAGATGGAAGCAGGCCACTGGAAGCGGGCTACCTTCCAGACTCTTTTAAAACAGCATAACACAGATGAGCAAAATAAGGATTCTGACTAATAATATGTGCCCTGCAGTGGCATGGGCCTACTATATATTAGGCTGAAGACATAAGAAACTAAGTGCTTTTTTTAAATTGTTCTGTGTGCTTATGGGTAATGAGGTCAACCCTGATACTTTCTTTTCAAAGTAAATGCAAATAGGCTCATTCTGTTGATTTCAGTCTACTCTCCTAACTTTCTAAGGTGGTTATTTCTGTTTAATTCCTTTTTGATATTTCAAATCCTGCTAGAACTGGAACCCCTCCTACCTAATCTTTTAATTAATTGAGTTAGGAGGCCCTCTTTTCTAACTGAGACCATCTCCTTTCTGAGCCTTCAGTTGATGACTACCAACAGTAGAGGTGGTAGTTGTTCCCATCTGATGGAACAGGGCGGGGAAGATCTGTGGCAAACTCTCTTCTATGATCATAATCTCTTCCACCCACTGAAATCAGACTGGTTTCTTCGCTGTCCTTTACAGCTTGCTACAAGGTGCAAATTTTTGTCAGCTGCTTGCAAAAGGTGGGAGTGGGCTGTTCAGCTGGTTTAATTTGCGCTGCTCTTTGCATAAGTTATGGTAGGGGATCCTCAGAGCTAAAGTTGCAGCTATTTACTTGTGCATGTTGCATATGTTTCTAACCATTGATAGCTCCAACGTAAAGCCACCTGACTGCTCCGCAGTTAGTCATCATGCAGTTTATACTTGCAGTGATATTCATTTTCAGATTAAATCTTTAGTCATTTTATATTGGCTTAGTCCAATATAAAAGTGTATTTATGTAGTTCCTTTGCAACTATGCCATGAAGCACTTTATTAAATTCATTTTGAAAGCAAGATTCAAATTACAGTGGCCTGTTGGTGCTGGCAGTTTGTGAAAAATCAGAACCATAGGTGATGAGCCACTTCAGTCCTCTTTATGGTGGCTTAGCAGTCCAGCTATAAGACTGTCTGACTAGATTTTCAGTTGTTCTTTGTACATGCAGAAGCTAAAAGTGCAGTCACTGTTAAGGGAGAGAGCTGTGCATCTTGTTTCCTTTCTTAGCCCACAACCAGCAAACTTGTGCACTGTCACAGTCTACCCATCTTGATTTGCATTTGTTTTCGTAACATTGTAACCAAAACCCCACTGATGCTGGCAAAGTACCAAAACCCCATACTGAAAAATAGTCGAAATGCACTCACTGGTTGGCACGGAGCGTAGCCAGCGTCTGTTTCCACAGGGCACAGAAATTAGTGTGTGCTACTCTGCTTGTCCCATTCCCAGGGTGGCCACAAATGGAAATAACTCTTTATTGGTCTGAATCTAGTATGGACCAGAACTGGGTAAAATACCCAAATAGTTTCTCGTATGAAAATGCCAATTAGTTCAAACCAGAACTGTTCCTGGAAGCCTCAGGCTTGCAGCAGGAGGAGGAATGGAGCTACTGGTCAAAAAGAAGAAAGAGTGAAAGAGAGGGAAAGACAGGATGAAACCAAGTTATTTATTTACTTGTTTATTTTTATCCAGAGCTAATCCTTGTTAGCCAAATATAGCTTTCCCCATCCAAAATGGGTTCTACAAGCTGTTCCTGATGGTAACCTGTAGATAGCATTCAACACTGCAGTTTCAGTGATGTGTTTACTGTCTTGTAATTTGAATTGCTGACTTTTTTTGAATCTCTGGTAAAATACTAAGAAACTGTACCTTCTCACTCTTTTTTTTCTTAAACCACTTAAAGGGCCTGAAAGAACTGGTGAAGCAAGTGAAGAGCCTGCCAGCTGTCAATTATAATCTGCTGAAATATATCTGTAGGTAAGTGCTCTTGCAAGAATATCACAATGGTATTTATAACCGTGAGCTGACAGACAAACCCGTCTGAATATGTGCCCTGAAGGAGAAGCATTACTCACAGTCAGAGGATTGGAGAACTTAAGTGAATGCACTAAAAATACAGGTTTGCTGCATGACTAATTACTAATTTGCTCTATCAAGGTGCACAGTTACGACTTTCCTTTCATAAGCAGGCCGCACTCAGCAAGAAATGCAAGAAGGTAGAAGTGAATATATTCTGTCCTCTTTATAGGACCCTGGTTTTCCCATTTCTAACTGTAGTTACTGGCATTGGCAGTGCACTCCTGAAGCATGGTATCCTTGAAAACTGTGTATATCTTACAGTATATAGAACAGTTTCGTGGCTACATCTGAGATCTTAAAAAACGTCTTACACAGTTGCAATTTGTGAACTTACAGAAAGTTCCCAGCATAGAAAAACATTTTTAGAAGAATATAAACTTTTTTAATTGACAGTTTGCATTTTGAGGATATTTTTTGAGCCAAGTAGTTGATTGATGATGCTGAAGAAAGTAACCATCTTCAACAGAGTTATCTTGTAGTCAGTCCAGATTGACATTTAAATTTTGTTATCAATGTATCATTTTGAAGAAAATCTGAAGAAGTTGAGGAAAATCGCCTTGAGCTTTCAAGATGTTCCATGAGGATTTGGAATTGAATACTTGAACTGTGTTAAGAAACCATCACATGCTTTGAGTTTTTTGGGTTTTTTTTTTCCTTTTTACATGTTCCTTAAAGGCCTCTTTCTTCCCACAGATTCCTTGATGAAGTCCAGTCTTATTCAGGCGTAAACAAAATGAGTGTGCAAAATCTGGCTACCGTTTTTGGCCCAAATATCCTTCGCCCCAAAGTGGAAGATCCTCTGACTATCATGGAAGGTGAGCTTACTGTACATAAGTTGTAACAGAAAGAAGGAGTGTCTTTAGCTTTATTAACAGTACATACCAGGCCATGTAGTAGATGCAGTAAGTTCCATGTATCTGTTTTATAGACACAGAATTCTTCAACCTGAATGAACTTCTGGGTTAAATCTTGCAGGTTACTGTAAAAATGACTGAAACATGCAGCATTGCAAACAGACAGCATGAGATTGTGCTGCCCTGGCAACTTCACTAAAAATGTACTTTTTCTCTCAAAACTTGCTGCAAATATGGCATGTTCTTATTCAGCATGTGTGGTTGGAGTGCTGTTAATATTTTACCTGCAGTTCTTAAGAATGAGAAGAAGTTAGTACAGGTTCGTACTGCAGTGACCCATGTAGAATCCCCCACAAGGCAGTGGTATATTACATGCCTTCTTGCACAACAGTAATCACATTGTCAGCTGCATTCTGTTATTTACAGCAATGTCCAGGTATAGCATTTTGCTGTGATTAAGACAAAAATATGGCCATGACAATCTCCTCCTATAATTTCCTCCTAGGCTTAATCTTTGTGACTTTAATTCTCCATAAAGTACATGATGCCTTTTCTCCCTCGAAACACTTTTTTCTTAATATGTAGGATTTACTTACTTTCTCAGAAATTAGGGCTGTACACAGACCCTGCACCGAAAATTTTACCAAAACTCAAAAATGCAGTGTTCATTGTTTATTTGAAAGCCTGTGGATTTACTCTTTTTCTGTGGGTTTGATGCTTTTTCTCTTCCCCAGATACAACAATTCCCCATATACGTTGTTAATTTACTTGTTTTTCTGAAGTCTTATGTTTCCTCCTTCTTCCTTTTAATTCTTAACACAATGAGTATGTTGTTGTGAACAGAAACATGGTGTTTCCAAGTCATGTATGAAAGCAGTGAATACCCAGGGTTAGCTGTCTGAACAGTAGCTCAGACAAGCCAGAAAACCTTCTAATGTGGAAAGGGTTTTTAATCATCATCTTCACTTTAATGTCTGGATTCTCATCGTCACAGAGCATGGTTTGATCATGCGTTTAAGTCAAAAGGGTTTGCAAGAGCAGGTGTGCAGTTTATGTGCATGTTTATTATAACTGTGCATGAGTATCATCAAACCTGTGCAGCTTCAAATACCCTTAAATCTGCACTTGTGGCTTCCCCCTGGTTTCTGTACGTACTTGTCTCAAATGCACTGTGACTATCTGATATGGGGGTGCAGAGATAATCTTCACTGTGTCACTGAAGTCCTAGTTTACACATCTTACATCATCTCCCCATGGTATTTTGAGAGAGAAACACAAGAGTCTTTCCTGCTTTGTTTCCTTCCTCTTCAACTGTCTTGTCATTTCTCTCGCAGGAGTTACGGGTTTTGTGTGTGTGTGTGTGTGCATGCGCGCATGCTGCCTGTCACTTCACTTTCAACCTGTCTCTTTCTTTGTACCTACAGAACTGCCAGACTGACTGGAATAGTAGCTTCTCTTACCCTGACACTTCTGTAGAGCTTAGCAGCCTGGTAGATAACCGCTGTGAACGTTTCTCTTGGTCAGGCAGCAAACTGTGCCTTTTTTTCCATGCTTTTGCATTAATAGTACAAAAAGTACTTCAAATTGTTCATAGATTGGAATTGGAGAGAGATGTCACAGAGCTGATTTATACCACTGAAGTCAATGAGAACAGTATCTCACAGGATGACATTTACTGATGGGATACCATGTATGTTCAGCTCACCCGGGGCAGGGGAGACAAATGGAGATTTGGGATGGGGGGAGAGGAGTTAGCCATTCCTAAATAAAATACTATCTTCTAGTTTTATATTTTTCCAGAACTGGCTGCTGCCTAAAGTTTGTGGGTTGTTTTTTGGGGGTTTTTTTGAAAGTTTGAGCAAGAAAGTTTTGGGTTTTTTTAAACCAGGTGGAAAGGGAAAATAGTATGTTTTTCCACTTCTTGAAAGCAACTCTCCAGCCTGTTTATCAACAGCCCTCGCGCTAAAATGATGGTGGCTGCTGTAGGAAATGTCATGGATACTACAATCATTGAAGGGAAATACATGTATTTTTTAACTTATGAGAAACAGGTTTGATTAAACAGATTTACGACTTCTCTTTAAGCATAACTTTAAGATTTGACATGAGACAATGCTGATTTGCAATTGGGCTATGCATAGTTAAATGTATAAGAACTTTTAACAAAGACTGTACGTCAATTGGTGCTCATGGCCACCCTTCTTCAGTGGTCTTTGATTTTTGGAAGATACAGAGTGCTTTTCTTGCACAATCATGCGAAGTCAAACAGGCAGCTATGGGTAACCATACCTGTATAATGGGGATGAGGAGTTGTCTTTGTTTGGTTCAAGAGAGATTTTCCAGAATTCCAATCATGGGGCAATTTTTTCCTGTCAAACGCAGTGGTAAAAGTTGCCTGAGTACAGTGCAATGTTTTTACTAAAATTCTGCACATAACAGCTAATGTCCTCAGAAGGAATAGAGCTGAATGTGCCATGGGAGTAGCTACGCGAATTTTCCTGCTGCATAGTTCTAATGTATGATTTTGGCTTAGCAAACAAACAAACAAGAACACTAAAAAAAGATGTTGTTGAGTACCCACATTGAATTGGCTCTTAGTAGTTGTATTTTAAAAGGGTGGGGTATAAAAGATCCAGAATATTACAAAGCACTTGATGTGAAACAATATTGCACAGTGGGAAATTACTGATTAGAAGAGCACAGCATGCCTCTGAAAGCTCTCTAGGAGCTTAAAAATGAGGTCGTTATTATAACTACCTTGACCTTGTTCCTGAAATATTCTTAATAATCCTTAATAAGGGTCTGCTTAACGAAATAGAGTTGCATATCTTTATTACCCTAAGTCCAGTTATAAATGCTAGTGTGTAAATTACAGTGCAGCCAAGTGGTGTGCACACCAAGGGGTTGTTCTTCAAGAGGAAAGGTAGCCATTTATTACAGCAAGTAGCAAGCTGTGGTCCTGCTTTAGTTCCGTACTGTGCTATAACGTGGCATAGTTTCCTGGTTGCATATAGTCTCACCACGGAGTGGTTAAAGGCATTCACATTAAATTAATTCTGTCATATTACTACCCTGTTTTGCTCCAAAAGACTAAAACGTCTGTGGTCCAGCAATGCAAATCCTTTGCCTGCCCGTTTGCTGTTAAACTACTAAATACAAGTGCTGTGCCAGAATAAGATTTTGGTTTTAAAAATTATCGCCACATTGAGTTGAGACACATCACCTACAATGATGTTATCCTTTGCTACTCATCTCCTACTGTGGTCTTCCTGGGATGCAGTTACTGTCACGGTAATAGCTTCTTCACAGAAGTTCCTGTTCTTAGGGGGTCTGTGAGGCCTGCTGGCTTGGTTTCATGGAAGGAAGAGGTGGTGCTGATCTGGCCCAGTAGCCAGAAGCACTTCAGGCGTGTTAAACATTCAGGATGTTAAACAGATGGATGCATTGTGTAAATGTTTGTATAAGCTGAATGTTCATTAGGTATTTGTGGAATCTGGTGGATAAAGTGTATTTATGCCCTAAACAAAACAGGCCATTAATGACCATGTGCTTGGTGTCTCCTTTCAGGTACAGTAGTAGTCCAGCAGCTAATGTCAGTGATGATTAGCAAACATGAAGAGCTGTTTCCCAAGGATGCAGACCCTCAGATGGGACCCGAGGTATGCAACAACAACAATGAAATGCCAAAGAAAGCGATTGCAGGGCAGCTACAGAACAAAGAGAACAACAACACCAAGGAGACGGCAGTGAGGCGCTGCTCTTGGGACAAACCTGAGTCTCCCCAAAGGGGAAGCATGGACAATGAGTCTCCGACTGCTCTGCCAGGCAGCAGGACAAATAGCCCCAGGAACAGCATCCAGAAACTAGATGTCACCAGAAGCCCACCACTCATGGTGAAAAAAAATCCTGCTTTTAATAAAGGCAGTGGCATAGTCACCAACGGGTCCTTCAGCAGCTCTGTGGAGGGCCCTGAGAAGAGCCAGACCTTACCAAACTGTACCCTGCAAACCAGGAGAACATCGTCCCTGAAAGGACCAGTGACTAAGATGGGCACACACAGCATGCAGAACGGAGGTGTGCGTATGGGTGTTTCTAGCACAGACGGGCACAGCAACACCCTCAACAGCCGGACCCCAGGCTGGGTGCCCAATGGCTACGTCACATTGAGGGACAACAAGCAGAAGGAATCAGTGAGTGAGTCAGGCCAGCACAACAGACTTTCCACCTATGACAATGTCCATCAGCAGTTCTCTATGGTGAACTCTGATGACAAACAGAGTGTGGACAGTGCCACCTGGTCAACGTCCTCTTGTGAAATATCCCTCCCTGAGCACTCCAACTCCTGTCGTTCATCCACCACTACCTGCCCTGAGCAGGACTTTTATGCAGGTAACTTTGAAGACTCTGTGCTGGATGGACCACCACATGAAGACCTCTCTAACCCAGGTGACTATGACAACAAAAGTGACAGAAGGAGTGTGGGGGGCCACAGCAGCCGAGCCACCAGCAGCAGCGATAACAGTGAAACATTTGTGGCCAACAGTACTAACAATCATAGTGCTTTGCACAGCCTGGTGTCCAGCTTGAAGCAAGAGATGGCCAAGCAAAAACTAGAGTATGAGACAAGGATAAAAAGGTAAGATGGTTTGGCTCTACCATCTGACTGCCTTTTGCAGAGTAAATCCAAGAAGTTTTCCTTCTTGTGACTTGCTAGCAATCTGCTGTCACTGGGTGCTCGCCACCGAGTTTCCCATCTTTCAGTGTTGACATACTCTGACGTTGCTTTTGTGATATAATGATCTAAAGGGGTATGTTTCAGAGCAATTGCTTGCCATGGTTGTGACACACATCAAAAATACTGGCAGCAAAAATAAAGCCAGAACCTTGTGAGTTTCTGTAGAAACTAATTAACAAAATCAGTAGGCTCTCACAATGTTTTCATTAGTTGATGCCTGTTCTCCAGAGACTGAGAAGGGCAACTGGGCATCACCTTTCAGTGAAAGCAGTACCGTGGCTTATTCCACCTGTAGTTTTTGGGACTAGGAAACTGCTGGAACTCCTTTCCAGAGTCCTTGTTCCTCTTGAGACAGTGCTGCGACTGGGAGTTACGTCTGCTCACGGTCCTATCTCCGCACTGCTGTTTTGCCTGAGCCTTTCCTTCACAGCTCGGACCTGTTAAAGAAGGCAAGGGAGAGCTGTGTCTTTGTTGATAGATAGTGCGGACTCTTCTTGCACACAACAAGGTTGCTATGGTGGATGGCCATGATCATCAGTGAATAACCTCAAAGTCTGGGCTTAGCATTAACTAGTGCACACAGCAGTGCAGAGCTGAATGCGCTCTCTTTGTAATAAAGGTTCTTCAGAAAAACTGTTCAGGACTTGTCTTCTGTTCTCACCTGTGTTGCACAGCAACCCTTTGCATTGGTACCTCTGGCACTGCAAGTCATACCTGGAACACAATGTGTTAGAGCTACTGGCAAGAGCAGCTGCCAGCGGAAGTGCAGCATACAGAATATTTTCTGTATACATCACTATTTTCAGTGTAGTATGCAGTGTAGGAGAGCACTTCTTATAACGTTTAATATAGAATCATAGAATCATAGAATAGTTTGGGTTGGAAGGGACCTCTAAAGGTCATCTAGTCCAACCCCCCTGCCATGGGCAGGGACATATGCATGATGACTGTGTGTTTAGTACCACTAGGATTTCTAATGCTTTCCATTGGAAAGCCAGATCTGAAATAGGATCAGTTTTTTAGACAAAAACCATGTTGATTGCTGTTTTTTTTAAATTGTCGATCCATATTTGCAAATAGATACAGCAGATAAATCAGCTGAAGAAAGGAGATTAGCACTGAAACAAAGGCATTCAGGGCATTATTCTGACCTTGTAAGTGACACTAGTGCAACTATAGCAGGAGCTGAGTGTCAACACTTCCAGAAGTAAAAGGAATACTTAGCCTATTCCTGGAGAACTAGATGGAGCTGTTTGCTACTGTGCACCTTGCCAGTGGCTGTTATTAGGCATTTTCTAAATGAGCTACCAAAGAGATTGCCCTGTGAGAATGGTTCATCGATGAAGCCATGGTTTGTAGATACACCTCTCAAAAATTCAGTCTAAGCTTTGTAAATGAAAAGACACATGTAGGAATTTGTTGGTGGTGTGCATTTCTGCTCGAGTGAGTGAGTGAGGAGTGCTGCTCAGGAGCTGCCTGCTTTTATTTTGTTTTTGCAGCTTGGAGCAGAGAAATCTCACCCTGGAAACGGAAATGATGGCCCTGCATGAAGAACTGGATCAAGAGCGGAAGAAGTTCACAATGGTAGAAATCAAAATGCGTAATGCAGAACGGGCCAAGGAAGATGCAGAGAAGAGGAATGATATGTTGCAGAAGGAAATGGAGCAGTTTTTCTCCACTTTTGGAGAACTGACAGTGGAGTCTCGCAGACCAGAAAGAGGCAACACTATCTGGATCCAGTGAGCATTGGAAGTGTAGACTGTGGGACTTTGGGGAAGGGCTTGGGGGTATTATACTGTATCAGGTGGCTGGTCACCTGTCTGAGGCTAGTACTCAACATAATGTTATAAACCCTTGAAGGAAGAAATCGTACAGACATTAACCACTCATATCTACCGTGTGTACTTATCAAGTTATACTCTTTGAATGCTTCATGAGACTACTGTCAAGTGTTACAACTGGATACGTGTATATAAATTTTAAAATAATCACCTTAGAGAGCAAGAAGATGTATCTCAAGAAATATTTTAATGCAAGTCTTGTATTTAAACTGGTAAATTGAAATGTTGTTGCAATCAAGCTTTATATCAAGGCTTTTCTCCCTTGCACTTAACATAATAAGCTATTTTTGGCATTGTGTTACCATCAGCTTATTTTGTATATCAAATGTTTTTTGGTTTTGTTTATTTTTTTTTGTTACCCCTCTTGCTGGGGGGTGAAGATAAACAGATATGTTAAGGTATATGTGCCGATGGTTAACCCTGATTTGCGTCGCTTCTAAAAAGACAGCAGGATGAGAAACAGCAGCATGCTATGAGCAAAATAAAGCAGTACTGATTTAACAGAATTGATGGTCAGGGTAGAAAGTACCAGGGCACCCGTATCATAAAAATCAAATGAGGATATCAAGTCAGCAAAACTGGGGACAATGGCAAAAGCTGCTTGTTTGGGAGCAAATGTGGGTGGCAGAGTAAGAAGTTGGGAGAGGGGAAAGGGGAACTTAAGGGGAAGTCAATCACATGACCAGTGCTTTTTGGGGTACCCTAAAGAAGCCCTGTGCCTGATCACTGCAGCTCAGAGCAGGAATATAAACCAGTTGTTCTGACCATATTTGCATCTGACTCACCTCTGTACTCTGGGTTGAAAGTGAGTCCTTTTTGTAACGCTGGTGAAGGGACACACAGAGGGGATGAACCAGACATCCTAATAGCCTTGTCAGTGTGATGGGTGCTGAAAAAAACCAAAAAAAAATTATGTCCAGAGTAGAAATTACTGGAGCAACTGTGTAACAAATAGCAAATAAGGAAGAAAACACACCAACATATTCACCACCTGTATTTACAGCGTATATTAGCAAGCTATCATACTGTCTGAATGCTTCATGAGATTACTGTCAAGTGTTACAACTGTGAAAGTTCCTAGGCTCTCAGCATCACCAAGGGAACACCTAGAGGGAACAGCCTGGGGCCTAACAGCATGCAGAGTGCCAATGAAAAAGAAACAGCAAAGCCATGCTGTAAATTAATAATTAGTTTGGCATCTTTACATATAGTAAGTATAACTGGTATTTTCTACACCATGTTAAGAATTTTTTGTTTTTAACTTTGCGTTTAGGACTGCAAGCTGTATTATTAGAGAGGGATGTTGAGACGTCTTGGCTTCCCTCTAGTGTCTCTTAAATATATTGCAATTATTTTTTAATTTCAATTGAGAAAGAACGATGAAGGTAGCCTCAAAGAACATTCTTGGTTATAGCATGTATATTAGACAAGTATTAATTAGATGTGGGAGTTATACTGGGAAGCAAACGTGAGGTTTACATTTCAGAGAAATACTAACTTACAATGGAGCATTACACATGGTGCTTGTGGATGCATTATTTGTGTCTGGTGAGGTTCAGAGTCCCCAGTCAGGGCACCTACTGTACTAATTACTGTGAACATGTCTAGTGCACATCCAGCCTGTGTGTAAATCAGAAAAAGTCAGACAGGGAGAGATCAAGGTAATAGGAAAGAGCATGTTTTATATCAGTTAGCAGCAATCACATTGACCCCGCAATGGTGAGAGAAGGAAACAGATTACTATGTTAATTCTGATTTTTAAATTGAGTGAGAGAGACCTTGATATCTGATACGGTAGGCCTCAAAGTCAACTCACAATTTAAGCAGTATCTGACATCTGTTGACATGACAGCAAAGTCTCTGAGATAAGTATTTTCTTAACTGGAATTCATATTTTTACATTAGATGTATACAGTAGTCCCTGCAGCAGTATCCTGAGGTAGAGAAAGTCCTGCTTTCTCACTCAGGGTAAGCCAATTTTCTCATTTTCATAGAATCATAGAGTCACAGAATGGTTTGGGTTGGAAGAGACCTCAAAGATCATCTAGTTCCACCCTGCCCACCATGGGCAGGGACACCTTCCACTAGACCAGGTTGCTCAAAGCCCCATCCAACCTGGCCTTAAACACTTCCAGGAATGGGGCATCCACAACTTCTCTGGGCAACCTGTTCCAGTGCCTCACCACCTTCATAGTGAAGAATTTCTTCCTTATATCTAATCTCCCCTCTTTCAGTTTAAAGCCATCACTCCCTGTCCTATCACTACATGCCCTTGTAAGAAGTCCCTCTCCAGCTTTCTTGTAGGCCCCCTTCAGGTACTGGAAGGCTGCTATCAGGTCTCCCTGGAGCCTTCTCTTCTCCAGGCTGAACAACACCAACTCTCTCAGCCTGTCTTCATAGGAGAGGTGCTCCAGCCCCCTCATCATCTTTGTGGCCTTCCTCTGGACTCGCTCCAACAGGTGCATGTCCTTCTTCTGTTGGGGGCCCCAGAGCTCCAGTACTCCAGGTGGGGTCTCATGAGAGCGAAGTAGATGGGGAGAATCGCCTCCTTCGACCTGCTGGTCATGCTTCTTTTGATGCAGCCCAGGATACGGTTGGCTTTCTGGGCTGCAAACACACATTGCCGGGTCATGCTGAGCTTCTCATCAACCAACACCCCCAAAGTCCTCCTCTGGGCTGCTCTCAATCCATTCTCTGCCCAGCCTGTATTTGTGCTTGGGATTGCCCCGACCCATGTGCAGGACCTTGCACTTGGCCTTGTTGAACTTTATGAGGTTCGCTCTCAAGCCTGTCAAGGTCCCTCTGGATGGCATCCCTTCCCTCCAGTGTGTCGACTGCACCACACAGCTTGGTGGTGTTGGCAAACTTGCTGAGGGTGCACTCAATCCCACTGTCCATGACACAGACAAAGATGTTAAACAGCATCAGTCCCAATACCGACCCCTGAGGGACAGCACTTGCCACTGGTCTCCACTTGGACATCAAGCCGTCAACCACAACTCTTGGAGTGTGATCATCCAGCCAACTCCTTATCCACCGAGCGGTCCATCTGTCAAATCCATGTCTCTCCAATTTAGAGACAAGGATGTCATGCGGGACAGTGTCAAATGCTTTGTACAAGTCCAGGTAGATGACATCAGTTGCTCTTCCCTTATCCACCAACACTGTAACCCCATCATAGAAGGCTACCAAATCTGTTAGGCATGATTTGCCCTTAGTGAAGCCATGTTGGCAATTTTGATTTCCTCTAGCAGTCCCTATGTCATTCAAGCTCTGTTGCTCTCTTAAAATTTGAAGGAATGCACAATTCCTAAGACTAGTTCAAGGACCTCTGTAAATGAGGACCTAAAGTTTAGTCACGCAGGCATGGCAGAAAGTGGCAAGCGAGGCAGTGGGGAAGGTGCTGCTCCAAGGTTATCAGCTGATACAATGGCAAAAATGACAGCTACTTGATAAAATTTTATTTCTGATACTTGTTCAAAATTGACGAGGAATAGGAATTTCATTTCACATCCACACCTGCCTCGAATGCCTTAGGCTATACAATATGCATGGAAGAAGGGAAGGTATTTATAGTCCATGTACTTAGCATTCTGTGTTCAATTTTGATCATATTTGGTCTTCACAGGAACTGACTGGAGGTTTCCAGTGATTTGTATGAGCTGTATGTTTTTCTTACTTGTTTGAACAGGCTTCTTTGTGCACATCTGTTTCTGAACTCAGATTATTTGGTTAGTGATTGCTTTCTGAGGGTTAGCTCTCGGTCTACCTCCAAGTCTACCCACAAACTACAAGAATGCCATTCAGCATGTTCTTTTGCATAAGTCTTTCTTCACCATGCCTGAGATGGTTTATAAGAGAAACTATTTCAGTGAAAAATCTTCATTTTTGGTGTATATAGATTCACCTCATTTTTATATTGTTCTTTTTGAGGATTGCCATTAAACACTCTTGACTCAGACTGAATGATGCTACTGCAGTGATTTCTTTTCTTTTTGCAGGGACTTTGGAAAGGTGGTTCTCCATGTGAATTTTATGTAGGGCTTAGGCTGAAGTAGACCTAGCTCCTGACTGATGCCAGGCTAAGAAATCAGAATTTCTGTTTTGTTTATATATCAGAGGGATCTTGACCTGCTTTGAAATTAGGACTTAGTCTTGGAAGAAAATATAAACAGGCACACAATTATAGTTAAAACTAGCTAGCATTTTTTAGTCTCCTAGACACAGAAGCAAAATTCCTTAGTCAAAATATCTTCTAGGAAAGTCTTTGTTACTCTGGGAGCAGAGCAGCAGCTCAGGTTTCTGTCCATTTGGCACAGCTCATTTTGGCTCTGATTCCTGGATGGGTTTAAAACTTCTTGGTGCTGCTGTCACCCTCCAGCTGTCTATTCCTGTACCCTACTTCTTAGTGCTCTTGTCACTCAGCTCATCCCATCGTGGTCCATTTCCTGGAGCTGAACCTGCATGAAGCTATTCTTTGGGTTAGCTTTCTGCTGGTTGAGGTCTCAGTGCTGGCTCAATAAAATATCAGACAAGTTCACTGTAGCTATGCCACTTGTCAGCTTAAACAGTCATGGGATCACACTGTTAAGTATCTTTGAATGCTTTTTTGGAAGCTTGTGTTAGGGAGGATTTGTCTGTTTGAAGCTTGTCTTTGTCTAGATTTGAAGCTTGTCTTCACATTTGAAAAGGTATTGCAGTCTGTTCCTCAAAGAATGTTCAAATTCCAGTTATATGGCTAAGTACAGATATCCTAAATTCCTTGCTTTGCAATCCAGGACAAGACTTCACCTCATTGTCTCTGCAGAAATCATCTAGACAGACAGGGAAACTCGAGCAGGCACAGCAAACTTACTTAGAAAATACTACCAACAACATATGTCCACTCCCATCACGATCCATCCAAAAAGTATCCCACTCCTCTCCTCCTGTGAGGCTTCATCAGCATTTAGGCTGTGGTGATAAAGTTTATTTATGTCCTTAACAGTTGTCTTCATGCTCCTATTATTGTCCTACTTCTTTAAATTAAAAGCACAAAATTCTCAATGCTTCTTACATTCAGAAGCAAATAACAAAATGCTGTTCTTCTAACATTTGTAACTTCTCAGCTGTATGATACTGTTTCCATGTGGTCCACAACCGATTTGCTGCTTTGCTTCCTTTTGCATGCCCAGCCTGTGTGTGAATTGACCTGGTTGGTTGGTAGAAGCACTGTTGGGGGGGCATGCTGATGGATCTAAGTGGCCAAAGGATAAAACCATGCTCCCTCTCATGCAGTGGAGTGGAAAGGGGCAAGAGTTACTTACTCATGAGATTAAGGTCAAAGCAGACTGAGCCCGAAGGCTCTAAAAAAACTATAAGGATTTCATGCAGCGTATTTCTTGATCATTGGATATCTCATGAAGGTAGGTTTTTTTTCAGGAATCTTACTGTTAAGGTATTGAATGAAACTAAGGCTTTAGCCAAGACAACCAGTTTTATCACCAGTCTGTGTAATGGAACAAGTCATGTTCTAAGGCCAAGTTGACAGTGTTACCTACTATGAGAGGACAATGAGAGAGTTTCAAGTATCAATTAAAAAAGGTGTAATAATAAATTTGCTTTCACCTCTTTCTCACAGATGTTTCTGTGAACTCCCAAAATTAATAATCTGATGTGGGAGTTCACCAGCCAGCTCCAAGCTGAGAACAGCAGTTAACAGCTCAGCCCTTCTAGCACACTGTCACTCTTTGCCTCGTGCACAGTGCACAAAAGACAATGCTTTTACAATTCATCAATACAGATTGTGGAAAAAATCCTCTCAGAGCTAATAACCTTCTGGTCCAACCACAGGGTATGATTACATTACATTACATTCAGAAGTGTAAGTTTGGGACAGCACACACACTTAAAAGGCTGTCAGAATGCTACAGTCGAGGGACAGAGAGTAAGAGAGGGAGGCACACTTACTGCTGTTAATCCCATCTCTGGCCACATCATCAGAGCACTGTGGTGGATGATGGTGCCCTACGTGCCTTTGCACAGTAGACTGGAATAGTGGCAGACACTCACCATACCTTTTAAGTGTTAGATTCTGATGTTTTGCTCAGAAAAGCTGCTGGCTTCCTGTTTGTGAGAATCCTGCTACGCATTTGGAGTGTGCTTTTGTGCAGCAGGATAATTAAACTTACTACACTTCTTCGCTACATTTTTCTTTCAGCATCTCATAGAGCAAGTTTCCCAAATACAAAAATTAATAAATGTTACGTTAAGATATATGCAAAACTGGTATGTTAGGTTTTCATAATGTCGTGGTTTAACCTCAGTTGGCAACTAAGCACCACGCAGCCGCTCACTCACTCCCCCCGCAGTGGGATGGGGGAGAGAATTGGAAGGGTAAAAGTGAGAAAACTCGTGGGTTGAGATAAAGACAGTTTAATAGGGAAAGCAAAAGCCGCGTACGCAAGCAAAGCAAAACAAGGAATTCATTCACTACTTCCCATGG
>NW_008824008.1:602761-623787 GCF_000699105.1 Pygoscelis adeliae
TGTCCTGGCTGTGCCCCCTCCCAGCTTCTTGTGCACCTCCAGCCTTCTCAGTTGGTAGAGCACGAGAAACTGAAAAGTCCTTGACTAGTGTAAGCACTACCTAGCAACAACTAAAACATCGGTGCCTTATCAATTTTGTTCCCATCCTAAATCCAAAACACAGCACTGTACCAGCTACTAAGAAGGAAATTAACTCTACCCCTGCCGAAACCAGGACACATAAGAATGAGGAAAGCAGCTTGCTAAGATTACTACTCTAAGATCTGCAAGCAGTACTTGATCCAGTAGTTAAAGTGATGGTCCAAAAATTTTTGAGAAAGGCCCAGTTTGCTAAAAAGAATATTTAACAAATATTTATTGTACAGCATTACCGGAGGGATGGAACAGAGGTGGGGTAAGGAGACACTGAATAAACAGGTACACTGATTTGCATGTTTTGACAACTCAGTCAAAACAGTGAGTTGCCTCCGGCTGCTGTACACTTGAACTTTTCCTGGCTGAGTGAAACTCCCAATTAATTTCCTTTCTTATTCTGAATTCCCTCTGGAGTCTATCCATTGAAGAGGAGAGTGTCTGCAGACTCCCTGTGCCCCTGGCAAATCTGCAAGGAAGTGACGGGGAGGGAAAGTGGACACAGGAGAAAAGAAATTAACACGTACTTGTGATGACGGCATGCAAAAACAGAAGAAACAGATGGGAGAGATGAGAACAAGGAAGTGAATGTACCTGAAATTGCCATGTGTAGGTGGTAGTAATTTGCCCTCAGTTAAGAGCATTCTTTCTGAAAGTTGTCTCTACAAAAAGGTTACTACAGTTAACGTTGTCCTATTCTTTCAGAGCTTTTTCAGCTCTAAATTACTTTCTGGGCCGACACCAGTAGCTAGGTCAACTGTTTCACAGACTACCTTCCTTGCTTTTATCAGTCCTATGTGCTAACAGCGAGAATTCATGTGGAGAAATACCTAGCAAAGCCGTTGCTGTAAGAGGTGAATGCAAGACAGGGAGCCCCAGAAGGTCAGACAGTTCTCCGCCGACTACCAGCACTCACTCTGGAAACTGCTAATGGCCCCCGGACTGTCGTTCAGCATCTCTAGAGCAGTGCTTCTCAGGAAATAAAATTATACATGGCAGATGCCCTGCTGATATAAATTGCCATAACTCTGCAGAGGTTTAGGAAGCGGTGAGAGCAGCTGAGGAGCTTTCCCTATTAAGCTTTTAGAAGCTGTCATAATGTGTGTATTTACAATTAGTGTTGGTGGTCTAGTTTTGCTGGAGAAATGCTTGTCATCAATAAAACAAGTTTCTTTAATACACCAATAATAACGGAGAGTGCAAAAAATTTTTGAGGCCAGAAAAATGAGCATGATGCAGGTTTATTCCTCCCTTTTTCCCGAAGGGATCCAGGATAATGAGCTTTATCTGCAATATAATTCCATTTCTGAATCTCCTAAATGCAATAATGGAAAATCCTTTCTACCTCTCTTTATTACTCTCTTCATGCGAAAGAGCTTTAAAACGATTCATGTTCAGCAAGACTTCATTGTGATGTTTAAAATACTATTATGAGCTGTTTAAAGTACTATTATGAGCATGGCTGTAATTTTTTAACTGTATAGTATTTAGGAGGTGACTTGACTTGACTTGAGACCAAAACAGGTAGTTTTGAGCACCAATATTTTCTCTGTTGTTCAAGTCACAAAGGCCCACTCTTCATTTTCCGACCTTAACAGTTAACCTTAACAATTAGACAAAAGGGTGTTTCTTAGTTTCTTTGGGGTTTTTTTGTTGTTTGTTTTTTTTTTTTTAGGTTTAGATTGCCGGAATGTAGTCTACAGTTCAGTCGAAATGATAGTCACTGTTCATGTAGCACTACTTGCAAATCAGTTCCCCACGCTTTGTAACAGAAAGTGCTCTCCAAGTCTTCATCACTGCTAAGCTATGCCAGTAACTGGTATTTTTAATTGTGCATTCTTCATATTGGGCTGAACTACAGCACCTGGATTTTGGCAGAGCAGGATGACTAATGTAGTGCTAGTTCTTGCTGTAGCCACTTTTAAGCTAGACTGAGCACTCTGGTGAGGTTTTGCTTAATTCAGTCTTGCAGATGTGTGTTTTGTGTAATAGTGAGATCTTATTCAGGGAGTTGTGTGAAAAAGTTACAAATTCACACCCACCTAGTTCCATAATAGTTACCATGTGTAGACGTGCCCTAATACTAATAGTGCATGTGGATAATGGTGATATTTTTGTAATTTAGTATTAATAGTGAGTGTATCACAATTGACTTAATTGATATTCTTCTGTCTGACTGAAAGGGACCTACATCAAAGGAGGCTGTAATAGAAAGTAAGCAGGGTATGAACCACGACAGAAATGAAACACCTCTGGAGGCAATTCCAAAGGCCATTAAGAGAACAGTTCATGAACTATTAATCAATTTCTGTGCTGCCAGCCAGGCCTGCTTTTCCCAAGGCCAGAACCTAAGATCAAAAGCACACCAAGCTATTAAAAACCTTGCCTAACAAGGAAAGAGGTGGAGAGCTGCTAGTATCAACTCAGGAGGACATGCTGAGTAAAGATGGACAGCTTTCGACGCACTGGAGCCAGCAGGGGCTAGGTAGATTTGCAGTACTTTGCAGGACCAGGCACACTTACCAGCTTAGGTTCTCAGTCCGTTTGGTGTTCCTGTAGTGCTGCAGTCCAGCCAATATGCCATGTGGCAAAGCAGGCTTTATTGGCTTGGGCATGCAGCAGTGTACAAGTATTGCTATGCTAATTCTGGAGGTGGCTCAGTCCATGCAGAACCAGCTCCAGGCATCACCAAGCTCCTCAACATTTCAAGCTGGCGTGTCTTTCATTCACAGTGTAGACGTTCCCCAAACTGTACAGCTACAGCCTGAGTGCTTCTCCTCCTCTATGTCTCTCTCCTTAGCTCTATGGCCACAGAAGAAAAGCAGAGACAGCTGGGCTTGAGTGCTATTTGAAAGAGGCAGTAGGTGGAGAAGGGAGCAATCCACCTGCTCACTTTATACCTACAGGTAAGTGAAGTTTGGAAGACACGGGTTTATGTAGCTGTATCAGTAGCTTGCCACAGACACTGAGAGATGAGTCCCTGGCAGTTCCCAGCTGTTTTAGGGCCTGCTATGTTAATGCAACTGGAAAGGATCCCAACCTTGGGATCCACACTACCAGCTGCAGCTTCAGGTTTCACTCAGACAAAAATGAAGATAATGGCTAAGGAGAATGCCTTCCCTATGACTGTGGCTGGCAGGTGAGAACAGGTTTGTGGTAGGTTGACAGCCCCATTTATTTCTACGCTGGGAAACATTTAGTGAGAGCTGGTCCTTTGGGAAGCGTGCCCACAAGGGAGAGTGGGTGAGAGAGATCATAGCTGAGGTTCACTTCTGAGCTATAATGACACTATGGCCTGTAATTGAAGTTGGAGGGGAAGCAATTATGGAAGTCAGCTACAAGGTATACGTGTGTGTAGACTGGTAGAAATACAGAACAAACTCCAAATTAATTTAATATTGAGAACAGAGCTTTTGCTATTGAAGTCTGCATTTTGAGTCTGAATCGCATGTTGATGAAAGGAGCTGGGTTAGCAGGTCTAAAGATGTGTCTTCTGTTTGTTCAGGCAACGAGTACATGGCATGTAGTAGTCATAAAACTACTCCCTGTGCAGCACAACAGTGCATTTCAATCTTTTCTGGAACCTCTGCAGATAAAAATGACCTATGCTTGCCTATTGTGACTGCACTGTTTCTGTTCCATCTGCTCACACAACTGTAATTTAAGTCAATTGAGTGGATGTCTTCAGTCACACAGCTGTGCCTGATTCCGGAGTCAGGACTGTGTGGTGCCTGTGGGATCACTTTCAGATTTGTTTTTAGGTGCTGTGCTCTGCAGGTAAACAGTAAAAAGGATTAGTCAAGGTTACCAAGTTACTTATTCTTTTCAAGACCTAAAACTTTTAAAATGTGGGGTTTAATCATCTTAATATTGAAGTCTAAGCAATTTTCACCATCACAGCAGGAAGAAGGACTAGGCTAGGTCAAAATAATTTACATGAGAATTATAACTATATTGCTACCATGGATCAGAAATTATTGTTGTCATTACAACAGGGGAACTGAGGAGAAATCCTTCTCGATTTTTTAACTATATATTTAGGAATAGTTGTTTAGAAGAACTTTAATCTTGATTACATACACATTAGAGGAAGTGGTGTGTGGTGCTGTGGATTTATGATGTGACAGGTTTTTGTTTCCTGACAAATAGTTTCTGGGCAATTTTAAAGAAAATTTAAACAAATTACTTGTATTCTACTTCTCTTTTATTCAAGTTCTACTGTCAAGGCAAACATGAAAAAAGGGGGAAAAAAAAGGAAAACCCAGCTATAGTATCTTTGTTCAAACCTTACCATCTTAGTGGGCCTATATGTACTCTATTCTTTGTAAACTCATAATTCCAATACACTATAGTAGTACCATAATTACACACTGAAACGTGCCTCAGGCAAGCCATGCTTTCTGATAACTTTAGTCATGCTTTGTAATACTTCAGTTAACCTAGTTGTTACTGTGGGGAGCCAAATACACTGCAACTCAGCAAAGGCAATAAAAAAACGGCAGGTTGGCAGGAGATTAATGTCCATGCTGATGAACACAAATCAAAATACTTGTTGCAAACATTGATTTCCTACTTAATAATTTAAAAAATAAGAAAGAATCAGTTGTGAACATTATGTATAAATTTTGCATTGATTTTGAAATAAAATATTCACCTACAGAAGAGGGATAGATAGTAAATAGGTGTGTATTGAACACAGGAAAACAAGTCAGCAGAATGACTTTGATTTGGACTGAGAAGCTGTAGTCAAACCAGTAACCCTTCTAAGGACAGCAATAATGTATCATGTTCATATGATGGCTAGCACTGAGAGTTGTAATGTTTAACTGGAAGTCCATGATGCTACAGCAATACAAGTCTGCTACTGTCTTCCATCCTTGGCCACCGTGGCTTAAACATAAACGATAGACACTTTTGACCCTGCGTGTCAGAAAAGGATAAATTATCCACTCATTTGAGGCAAGTCAAAGTCTCTCTAACAAATATGCAAGCATAATCTGGAGCAATTCTAATACACTAAACTGCATTGCTTCAGAATGGCATAACTGGTATAACCAAGAGCAAGGTTTTGCTCAAGCAGCAAATATTTGCTAAGAAATTATGGTGGGCTTTGGAAATGAAAGCGAAGATGTGAGGTTAAAGGAAAAGACAGAGTCTCCCCTAATTCATGCAAGGCCTGATCCAAATCTTAAAGACTTTATTTGGGGTCAAATGTGGCCTACAGTCAACAGAAGAACTTTCCTTCATAGGGAGAATAGGATTTCAGTCAGGCACCAGCATGAAAACCTGCAAGAGGATTGTATTTCTGTTTCATTGCCTGCAAACCGAATTTAATTAATTCAGTATAACCAATGTGACTCATATAGTCAACAGATGCGCACTGACAATGAAACATCATTAAAAAATCCCCCACAACTCCTAAGAAGAGGGATTTTAAAGAAGGGGTTACATAGATTTAGCCTAGAGGGCAGCAGTGAAAGCCCAGCACACACTGGGCATAAGATGCACAGTATGTGTAGTCATTTTATGGAGTATAGGTGCTCTGAGGCAAAGCAAGGTGTTTTAAGAAAGCCTTCAAGATTGTACAGCCATCCTAGGATGGAGGTATATCTTATGTTTTATATAATTACTTATTTTTACTATCAAGTTATCAAGTATTTTATTCTACTGCTGATTAAAATATTAGCTATTAGGAAAACTGAGGATGAGAGCTATTTACAAACTTAAATCTCCATGTCCAGTCTCTGGAAATACAGACGTAGATATTCCAGTTGGGTTTCTTTACTTTTTTTTTTTTTAAACTTTGCTGAACTCTAACACTGAAGCACCATTTTACAATGAATATTCCCTAATTTCAGATTAAGAGCCTTTGAAAATAAAATTCCTCCTTTCTGAAATCTTTTTTATTTTTCAACATGAGAGTCAGGAGGGAGAGAGGTTGCGCTTCCTTTATTACATTCTTAGTAGTAAGCAACAGGTTACCATGATTTAAGGAAGCCAGTGTGATAGACGAGAGGCAGTACAATACTTACACTCCCGCCATGTTTAGTGCAATTCATAGTCCATAGTCCTGTTTGTCTTCAAAATATCTCTTGTATATTATATCACAGTAGTTCTAAATAAAATGTATTGATTTTCATACTATTAATATTATAATTTCAGCATCAATATTATATAAATGCGTTATCACTATGCTAGAAATATTTTTTCAATAGCAGCATCCTCTTGGGCATGACACTGGAAAAAATTTAATTTACGTTATACTATACCAGGGTGGGGAGGAGTGATACAGCCAACAGCTTTTTATAATAAGATCCAAGTGCAGCAGTGTGTCTCACTGGCACACTGGCAGTGAGAAAATTTAATTATATTTCTCAAAAAAAGGTACAAAATTTCTTATAAATACTGCTTAAATATACAATTTTAAAGGGGATAGTAAAGAACTGTTATACCATCCAGAACCAAAATAGCAACCACGTGGTTGCCAACACAGCCTTTCAGATCCGAACAGCCAGCCACTAGCAACTGCTGACCAGATGGTAACTGCACTAGCCTAGGAAATAGGGTTTATTTTTTTGCTTTCCGAATCCCTTACTGCTGTTAAAGTTAGTTCAACATAGCATGGCCACTGTAAAGTGGCCTTCCTGTAATTGTGCAGCACATATTTGCAGAGTTGTAAGGATCCTTAGTTACTCAACTATATCGACAAGCTGTGGGGGATATGTGCCAGCTGTGAGTTCGATCACAGGGGAGAGCAATGAGACAAACACAGGGACACTGTTGAGACTCTCACCTCCACATAACACCAAGAGCCTGTGAAACCAATGTGGCAGATACTGCTCCCAGCACTGTGTGGAGCTCCACTGAAAGAAACAAAGGTGCACTTAATAATTATCCCAGGCCAAATTCTTCCTGTTTTTACTACATTTTATGTCCAGTAGAGTTGTGTAGTATTAAGTGACTGCAATATAGCATACAGATATTCAGGGACGCTTTAGACTACTAGCCCAGCTATGGCAGCAAGAAGCTCAGCGTAGTCTATTTCAGTCTGCTCTTGGTACAGTAATTTATCTTTTGCCATGCAAAACTGAAAAACCCACTGCAAACCTGAGAAGAATAAGAGAACCAGTGGGGAAGACATGACAATGCATGGGATGCGTGAGATGCGGAAACAGTAAGAAGGCAACAGAGATGTCATCCTGCTAGAAGCAATGTAGCCATGAAACCCTATTCTTAGTGCTGCAAAAGCTTTCAGGTGGATTATCTGTGCGCTCTGTGTGTACAGACATACTGTCACAACAATGCCAGTGCTGTGCAGGCAGCATGTCTTATTTTTCACAGACCATTCAATGCTGAATTGGCTGGTGTGGTGAAGCAGGCGGTGCCAGTACATCACAGGATACAGGGCTTGTAGCTCAAATAGTCAAACTAAGAGCTCACTAATTCAGAGGGGGATTGTCCAGGAATTTAGGCTTAAATGCTAAACTCTTTTTACTAGCAGTTCATACAGTGCCTGGCCTAACTCCTCCCTAGGAAGCAGAGGGGTAGAGAATACATAGAGCAAGAACAGAGCTGAAAGCACTGCACTGGATCCTCAAATGGACTTTGCTATAGACATTGTTCCCACTGCTTTCTTGTAGTTTTGAGTATGTTTTACTGAACTACCTGGAGCTTACGTAGACATGCTCGTATTGTGGAAATAAAACCAAAGAAAACATATGCCTTCTTTTCAAAGCACAAATCTTGAGAAAGGTCACAGAAAAGAAAATTAAAAGATTGAGAGGGACGCTATCCTTGCAAATGTCAGACATGCTCCAGCTGCAATAGCAGGGTATAACCTTCTTGCTTCAATATGATAAAAAAAACCCTGCAAGTATTTATCATATGCTACAGTGTATTTAATTTGTTTCTAAAATACAGTATAGTGCTCAGAGATGAGCAGACATTTTTTTCAAGTGGACATCATTGTGTATCTGCCTATTGAAGTCTGCAGTCTCCCATACAGCAGCCTTAATTGTTTGCATTACTTGAAAGATTAATCCAATTTAAAAGATTTACTATGTAATCAACCTAACTATTTAATTGTTTAAAGCATCTTTCTTTGATAAATTCATGTTCAGAGGGGTGGCAGCTATACAGAAAATACAGAAGATTTCTTCCTTCCTCTCTTCAGCATAAGATATGTTCTACTATTAATTGTAATCCAGGTCATCAGGAATGGAAACACAAACCCCAAGCCTTCTATACTATGAAACCAAATCCATTTTCTGGCTCCTCTGGATGACAAGCCAGAAATCTCCTAGATTTTTATGTCTACGTATATAGGAAATGAGTTAGTTGTGAAAAAAATAAAGATAATGCCAGCTTGTGCTTTGTAACCCCCTAGATAATTGAAACTTCTCTCTCACCCCCATCTTCTTTTTTTTTCTTTGTGGAGGTGGGGGGGCAACTGAAAGGGAATAAAGTAAAAGAAACATAAAAAGTTAACTGTATTAAGACTTGAGTGTCTGAGATGATACAGTATTGGGAAATTTCTGTGTATCGAGTTGTACGGTCTGGTAAAAGAGGCCATTTAAATGCTACTTGCAAGATAGTTATTCCAGTCATAGGTGCATACAGGGTTGTCCCATGAAAACAAAACTCAGGTAATTGCTTGGTAGTGCCCAGAAATGGAGAGGGGAAAAGAATCAGTTGAACCATGGACTGTTTCTCTTTGTCCAGAAGTTGTGCAGAGACACTGAGCAACTGAATATCAGGGAAGCTTTCTTCCTACCTTGTGAAGGTATGTTGCACTTGATCATACAGCAGAATTTTCTTCCTCTTGATGAAAAATGCCTGGCAAGAACAAAATCCATCTTCAGGGTAGACTCCAAACCTGCTAATTGTTTTGGCTCCAGAAAAGGAAGGGCATCTTGGAGGTCTTCTTTGGAGCTTGACTTCACTCTCGGCAGTGACCCTTTTACCCTTATAACATTTCCTCTTGGGCAATTGTAAATATCCTTCCCCACAGAGTCCTGATAGCCATTGCTAAAATCTTCCTGGGCTTCTTTTCACCTACTAACTCAGTTGATTTCTCAGATTTTCTGCCGAGTGCTAACAACTTGGACCAAGTATCAGCACTGATGAAACCATACTGCAGAAAATGACTAACACTAAAAGAAAAGCAGCTGCAGAATAAACCTGGCAAATATAAATAGCTATGATCCAAATCCAGGAAATGTGTGTTTGAATAAAACCTGAAGCCCTGAGCTCTTCATATGTATATAAATTTTAGCAAGAACTGACCTACCCTATTGAAATTATGCAAGTATATTATCAGACCAAGAATAACTTTAAAAAAAAAAACAACCCAAAACACAAAACCAAAACCCACATCTATCTTTAAATGCTTTCTCACATGCAATTCAAGTGTTTGATCCTAACACTGAACGCCATTACTTGGCACATACAACTTGTTAAATGTGTGAATTACTAGTTTTTTAAACTGATGTAGTGGAAGGCAAGGCTGGTCTCACCATCTTCAATCTCAGTGAAAATCGTGCTTTCAAAATAACCATGAAGGACAGAAATGGTTTCAAGCTTCAAAGATTTTTTTTTTAGAAGAGTAATAGATAAATACACAATGATATGAAAACAGAGAGTACTCCAACTGTATCTGAAAAGATAAATGAGTCTTCCTGAGAGTTGTACAACAAGACACTATTCTTTCCTATTTGCCTCCAGTAACCACGGTATTTCTTCACTGGAACTATCTATTCTTACTAAGTAGCAAAGGTTAGCTGTAGCAGCCACAGTAACATAAATGATACTATCAGGGAGGCAGTTCATCTGAATACTGATACAATACAAAGAACTAAACCCTCACAGCCTGTAATGCATATTAGGAAGTCATTTTAGGTAGTAAATGGGAGAATGTATTATTGCATCTCATAAATACAAACAAGAGTATCATACAGTACTATTTATGCAGCCATTTTTCAGGGGTGGAATTTAGTTGTGCAGGCTCAATGCAAAATTGCAAAGGTTAGAGTGACTAACAAAGTCACTTTGCTCACTGAGCAATTTGTTCATTTACTCTGATCACGGCGATTTCTTTTTTCACCGGAGTTGCTCAGGTGCCCAACTTGGATGTGTAGTATGTTCTGTGGTCTGTGCAACACAAACAATCCAGTAAAAGGAAAGATACAGTAAGTAAATTCAAAGCTGTCCAAAAGTGTGAAAATGGTGATTTGGGGGGGGGAAGCTAAGGAAACATTAAGAAAAAAATCTATAAGCAACTAATTCTTCCTTGCTATGATAAATTCCAGTTTCTTAAGAATGCTTTATGCCTGTAGATTACTTCTACCTTTCCTTTCGTTCTCAGCACAACCTGTGAGGCTTGTTGGTTTTCCAGAGCAAAACCCAACAACTTAGCAAACTGGCTTACATGAGAAAGAATGAGGTTCAAGGGAAGGCATGGGTCTTACCATGGGCTGTGTGCCTCTTATTCCAAGTCTTGAATCAGTGCTTACACACCTGTTCTTAGAGTGCTTTATTGGTCCTTTAGGCTAGTACTGTGTAAATATAGAATATTATGTTTATCTGAAGCTACTGCAGTCTATAAATATTCAAGCGTCTGCTGCTAGTTTTATGAATGTAAGACTCATGTTGCACTAACGGCAATTATATATTCAATCACAAATGAGGAGAACTTTCAAGAGACACTTAAGAGCACTGAAGTATTAGATATCTAACAAGCAAAAAGTCCTAATAAATAAAGAAGGAAAATAACTGTGGCTTTTCAGCAGAACTTCACAGATAGCTAACTCTGCAAATATCCTTTCCCTGCACCAGAATCTCAGTAAGTCTGAGACTTCTCCAAAAAAAGCAAAAATACTCCATTCCATAATGTTTTGTGAAATGTGGTTATTTAGTTCTGCCACCATGTGCATACATACCACTGTGTGTTCAGAGCAAGGGGTGCTGCTTACATGATTCCTTCAATCTCTTTGAAAAGCAAGGCAGCTCTCCTCTGTGTGCTTCTGCTCAGAAAAAAAATGGGGTAGAGCCCTGTGTAAGTGCATTTGCTGCCTAAGGCCTGATCCATGCCTTAGCATTCTCTGCTGAGAAATCCAATCTTACATTCTCCTACATCCAATCTATCCTACCCAGTTTTTAATTGCCCGATTCTTATTCTTAATTTTCTTAGGTCTCCTTGTGCCTTCCAGCGATTAGGAGATGGGATTCAGTCATATTCCTGCCTTACCATCTGTGCAGAGAGGTTTTCTGCACCAGTGCATATACTTTTGTAAGGGGTGTGGGATTTCTTTCTGCTAGCTATTGAGGGTTGCATTAGATGTTTGTAATGCAATGCATTGCATAATAGTATGATTTGCTCACCCTCCTACAGCTTGCCTGACAACTCAAATTCTTTTCTGTAACATCCTCCGCTTTATTCCAGAAAGACCGCAATTAAATGCTGAGGGTTGTTTTATATTTATTTAAATAATTAATTGGGTCATTATCAAAAAAGCAAGAAAATTCTCTTTTCTGCATGTGCAGAATAATAGTTGTAATACAGTAGTTCTTCCTAGAAAAATCTGGATATAGAAACTGATAGACCGGCATAACGACCCTGATCAGAAGACCTTGTACATTGAGGAGCTAGTGATCCACAACAGTGAATGTGAGTAGGTGCAGGCCTATGCTGTGCTGTGCTGTGCTGCACATATAGCTTAGCCTCCAAGCCTGCATTGTGCTGGCCATATCCCTTGGCCGCTGGATAGACTGAGATGGTTCATGGTAACAGAGGAGCCTGCAGGCAGCTCCCACTTGATATCAGCAACTATGCCACCTGCATGGACTTGCCTCTATCTAAACTGCAGCAACGAGTTCTCATCTGAACATCCCTTTTTGACAGTAGAAAGAATGAAGAGATTTGTTTACTTTTAAGAAAAGCATACAGTAGCTTCAATGACCAAAACAATGTAACCTTTCAAAGGATGGGATCTGCATCGTGTGCTTTGCCCTAATCGGCGGCCGTTTGATACTGCACAACTCCACATTTCCAGCATCTGAAGGGACTTACTGTTACCTATACAATTTGCCTCTTCTTTGTAGAGTTAGCTCCGATAAATGGTATTTTAAGTGATACTTTACAGAATGTGAGTGCCTTTCTGACTGGGATCCTAAGGAACCACCACCTCCACCTGGTGCAATACAACTGGTTAACCTGTGCTAAGGTTATGAAAGCACGCTGTAATACAGGTTTTTAATCTAGGTACCAGTATCAGTGAAGGGAAACTACAGCTTCCACAATGTATAGCTTCCTGAGGCTACAACATTCTCTCCACACAGGTCCCATTTAGCACAGCACAGATTATGTGCCAATAAAGTTAACAGTCGTTAAGTACATACTTAAAAGAGTGCTGCTGACTGAAGGCTTATATGAGTGCATGTAAGCACATCTGATAAGGACTATATCTAATCTTCTTGACTTGATGGGTACTGATCACAGACACTTAAAGATTGCCATGCTGACATAGGAGTTTAGGAAGCATATAATTATTTAGACATAATTCCAATATATCCTGGGCAACATTTGGGATTTGACAGTACACTGTTTGAAAGATATCATAGCTCAGGGGTGGGTGTGGGTCAAAAGAATAGAAAGGGAGTACTGAGAAATACACCTCCAGTGATGTAATACTACCGGAAAGCAGATACCAAATCAAAAAGCCAGCCCAGGTAGAAGCAACCGAGACCAGGGCCGCATATGAGCTACTTTATCCTTACAGATAATGGAGTGGGACATAAGAAAGCTGAACTAACTGACTGGGATTTGAATAAAGTTTTTTAAGGATATTATATATATATATACATGGCTTATATATCTTCTTAAGTCAAGATATGTGTCTCACTCAAGTAACTGAGAATATGTATTTTAAGGAACTGAAGTTTAAACTTCCTATGTGTTTCTAAGAGCTGTGTGTTACTTCTTTATCACTTCTATACTAATAGAGAAGTATTTGTCAGGTACCCATTTTTTCCCCAAAGGTTCTCTTAAGAGTGGAAGCGTGCTTTTCCGATGATTATTTGCTATGGAATTATATTTTGCAGTAGTTGCAAGCTCATCTTAATTTAGGATTTGTAGGGGAACAAAAATATGAAGTACTTGTTTCTAACTCATATGCACAGGTTACTGACAACATACTAATGATATTGCAAGCAAAATTAATTTTCTCTACCTGTCCTATAATGATTTTTTTTTTTCTGTTAGAAGAAATATGTACTTCTTGGTACTAATGCATAATATGCTATGAACAGCAAATGAAAAACAGTAAGAACTGAGGTTAAAGCAGTTAATCAGGTTCAGGGTCAAATCCTGAAGTCCTTTTTCTAAAAGTCCCATTCATTTACCTGGAAACTTGCATTACTTACTCAAGGAGTGAGCTTTATAGGATTGTTTACCATAGTCTTTCAAACCAAGTAATAAATAGATTAAGGAAGTAAAGCGCTCCTGAGATGCAGTACAGCAAATTCAGCAGCTGCAATTTATGGCTGAATGTGCCAGCAATACCATAGAATGAATATGAAGTTTAATATATTTTAAAGTTATGTTCACTCATTCTTTTGATGGAGATAAAAAAATCTTTAACTGAGCCCCAACTTATAAGCTGCACTATAATACAGTTGACTCATAAAAGAGGTCAGAGCCTTCTCTTGAAACTACCTAAACAAAAAAAAACAAAAAAAGGAAGCATTTATTTTATCTATGTATGAGATGTCTTGGACACGTGTTCCACTCCAGAGAGTGTAAAAGCCATTAACTCAGTGCAGTGAGCCACTACAACATCCCTAAAGTGCCACTGGATGGCAGCCTTTCAGAGTAGTGCATTGTTCTGTGGAACACCCTGCAGTTCATTTTCTGCCCGAGAACTGAACAGCATACTATCTATGTGGCTTACTTCTTCGCTATAGAAACCATTGCCCAGTTACATCACATTGCATTTTGTCTGGATGGTCATGAAGCTTAAAAGGCTGTTCTCTATGGTACAGTCTACATTTTAAGCCTGAAGCTGGCATTATAAAACATGGGCAATCAAATATGGCTGTGGAGTGCTAGTTCTGGCTTTCTGCTTTAACCTACACTATGCTTAATGGAGTCTGCAGGGTTAACCTCCTTCTCCTCTTGCATGTGGCTGGTTGTCGTCGCCCCCCCTCCCCCAATCCTTTAAGTACTTTCAATGACGTTTTGTTTAGGTAGGGATTACAACTTTAAAAAATACTTCAAGTATGGAAAGCCATTATTATTGTTGGTATATGAAAAGCAATTATTACTGTTAGTTGTTGCAGAAGGGATCCATACACATGTGAAAGTCTCTGAGATTACTATAGAAAGTGAAGGAATTAGGTTCAGGTGGAGCTGACTACTTACATAAACTCCAGAAGGACTGTGTGACCTCAAAATTAATATAACCTTAATACCCATAGAAAGAATTAATTTAATCAGTTCCACACAAGTTTGCAACTGTGTTCACAAGATAAAAACTGCAAACAAACCATTTTAGTAAGATCAGGATCAAAAAAGATTCCTTAATACATGATTGTGATGTAATACAACAGCTTTGAGGCTGCACTGGAGTTGATGATTGTGTTAATTGTGAAAACTCAGTCCTTATGAAATGAAAACAATAAATACTTCCACATAAACTAACAGATGTTACTTGATTGCTTGCTGTGTATTCTTGCTTTCCCTGGAAAAGCTCTGCTGACATACAGTACATGTTCTCAGAAAGTATGCTGGTTTACAGCTAGTGGTCTTGTTAAAGGCATATAATTATCAAGCTCCCAAGACAAGCCCTGCAGCCAAGCAGGCATGTGCAGGTGCCTTCCATCTCAGGCTGACCACCAGGTGACAACTTCCTTCCAAATTATTTTTATTCTAAGTTATCTAAAGGAACACCAGAAACAGACCTGTAATGCACAGTGTTGGAAATACTATATTCAGATGCTATGTTGATCATTTAAGCTAAAAGAAGCTAAATTGAAAGGTTAACTTAAGGTACAGTGCCATGACTGTAGTATTTTTAAAGATCCCCCAGTCTTATTCACTGTAGCCTGTTGTCACTTACGGTGAGTGAGAGTAAAGTGAATGCTAAGAAAAGCCGAAGCTATCAGCAGGGGAAAACATCCTAAATCCTAAGAAGTTTTCAATTAACTAAGACTGTAACAATACAAAAGATGGGGGGGAGGAAGAGTACCAGGACTTCAATTCTCTTCTCATTAAGCTCCAATTAAGTCCTTTGCTCACCCTGGCTTCATGAGAACATAGCGCACAATACAACTGGTGATTTAAAAATATTTTTTTGAGGTCTTGTAAGCCTGCAGAAGACCATGTTATTTATTTCTAACACCATAGTGCCTAAAGCTCTGTCAAAGAGCAGGACTACACTGAGCCAGGCTATGGATAGACACACAATTAACTAAGGTACAAATTAAGCCAAGAGAGTATGATAATTTATACAACTGTAGACAAATCTGCAAAAGCAATTGGTATTGGAACTGCCTCAAGTGAAGTTAATCTTATAAAAGATAGGTAATATATTAGTAGTCAATGACAGATGTACACAAATTCTCCACTGTGAATTTAAGTGTGGTGGCTTTTTTTCTTGAGCACAAATCTGAACAGAAAAAAAATCACACAGCCTTTGCTAGTTTCATTACTTGAAACCAAGTAATGTAGCACATGCTGAACAGACCAACAAAGCCAAAGCATGCATTTCCATGCAGCTCCAAGAATGTAGTTTCACTCCTATACGTAAAACTGCAAATTTTGTTTTTTAAATTAACGTTGTTATTTTTGAAGGCTAGATGGGAACATGGGTTGTAACATGAGTGAAATAAGAGAGAGGAACAGAGGCTGGAATGGTGAGCAGAAGGTGAGCAAGGCAGGAAAGAGAGGCTGTACCAGATCTGAAGTGCTACAGTTACTGACAGTGCAGTATTGACTACATCAGGTCATGCCCAAGAACAGAGTTGGTACTAATTTGTTTACGCACATGGCTAAAATCCAACTTAGAAAAAGCAAATTATCTGCTTGACTATTAAGAATTTTTGAAGGTGATATTCTTGTGCAAACTATTATTCATTAACTTAAACTTTGGTTAAATGCATCAATGTATATTTGCATATGTTTGTCCTCCAAAATTATTTCGATAGGCTAATTATACTCCAGACACAATACGCTTGTAATGCTGTGGATAACCTCTCCAGACCTTAAAGGCTGCATTTGGGGTGCCTTTTTTTCTCCACCAAGCTACAGATCTCACAGGAAATAAGTTAGGTTCTCCAATTTCTGCCCACCAGGTAACACTATGTTACTTAGGAATTATAGTAGTCTAATGCCAACAACTCAATCCTAAATCAGACAGTGGCATCTCACTGCAATTCCAAGCTCTCAGAGGAGAAAGAGAAACAGGGAACTGCTGCCCTGTGAGGAATTTGTTTAAGCAGAATGCTCTGAAAATGAAGACATAAAATCCACTGATAAAGAAATATATAGCTATTTATCAATCTACTTATACAAGCCATTTTCTTAAAGTAAATAATATGTGATCATTTTTTTAATAAACCTAAATTAGATGAATATCAATATATCCATTTATCTGATCCCTTTGAGCACTCAATCTCCACTTAATTCAGGTTTCTTACAATACCCATACCAGGATATCCCTCAAGGTAATCAAATGTCCACTTACTTGGCTTTTCTTAAGAGACTGAGGAGGAATATACTAAGGTATTATATAATCAGTTATGGGGGGGGGTGGGGGGGAAACCAACTCAGTATTACCTTGTAGGATAGACTGTGTAACTCAGTTATTATCTTGTAGGATAGGCTGCGTCACCCATTATTACATGGAAATTCTTTAGAAACAGAAAAAGAAAGCAGTGATTCTGACAGCATCTTTCCGGCTTTTCTTCTATGTTCTCTTCAAACTCCCTCACATTATGAAACAATCTGACCACTGAATTCTTCTATCCCTCCTCTTTCTTTTGCCTATCCACAGAGCGTAACATCTATACTACCATTAGAACAGCAGAAAGTCTTTTATTTTCTCCTTCTCTTGATCATGTAAGCCAAGGGCAGAACTAGTCCTTCACAATCTGTTTAAACTACTTGGAAAGAGCCTATTCAGTTAAGAATGATGCTATTCCTATCACATAATCAGTGCTCAAAGGGAGAGCAGTATTTGGGTTTATGGGGCAGTACTTGGGGGATGTGGGGGCCAGAAACACCCACCTCAGAAAGAATATTCCTCATCTGAGAGAAACCAGCACTTTCTTTTCTTAGGAAGTCAGGAAGCTAAGAGGTAGGAAATCTGGCCTTTATAGTTAGCTCTCAGCTGACCCATGAGTGCATTCAGAAAGCAGTCAATGCACATTTGGCACTTGTTCCAGTATATGCAGAAACCAGGCCACACAAGAGAGACTAATGCAACCATGTGAACAGTTGCCTAAGACATGCACTGGGCCTTGGAAGCTGAGAAAGGTTTGTGATTTGTTGGTAATTGAGGTGTAACAGGTAAATTGTGAACCACCTTCCTATGTGGGTGGTAGGTGTGCCGGGGATCTTGAAAATCTGCAGGATGGAGGAGGCAGAGCAGCTGCCTCACGTTTTTAAAAGGTCCTGCTTTTCTGTGTGGCAGAAGCTGTAGGATCACAGAACTGTGCCAAAGCATAGGTTTCATCCTATTTCGATTAAGTGCTGAGACTTCTTAGAGTCTTCTTAGTCTTAGAGACTTCCGGGTGGAGCACCTTCTGCCCAGCTGTGGTGATAGTCTCTCCTCAAAACTCAAGAAAGAACCCCAAAACAAAAAAACAAATGCTGGTATGGCATGTCACTGCATGTTGCCCCACTTCAAATGCTGCCTATGAATGTTTCACTGCATTTTCTCTTCAAATTGCAGATCTCTTGAAAATAAATCACAAAGAAATGTACGGAAAGAAACACATCCTAATTAACGCAAATAGCAGTCATAACAATAAGAAATTAATTCCAAAATTAGCATAACTGAGTTGGCATTGAATAAAAGCAGTCATCTAATTTTGAGAGAGAGTTTCTTCACAGAAAATGTTAATAATGGGAGAAATTCTGAGATTATTTAGGTTTTTATGTCCTTATTTTAATAAAACTTCGGTTGTTTGCTGTGAACCTAGAGATTTATTTTATGACTGCAAGTCTATGCTTGCAGAATGTGCTTGTTATAAGCATAAGTATAATTTGCACCCTTTGGTGCACCAAAGCAAAATGAGACTTTGGCTCATAAACTGTGGCTAGAATAGCTCAATCAAAATAATCCTATGAAGCCCATGAAAACTTTCTGTATTAGTGGTGCATTTGGCACCATTTCTCCTTTGATCCCTATTAACATAAAAAATTGCCTTATTTTAGAATCCACAGCAAGCAGGTTCCACCACAGAGGAGCTGGCTGTGGGCAACAAGTTCCTTCTGAATATACACACATTAATTACATTATCCTGCATACTTATGTTGAAGTGCTCAAGATGGGCTTCTGAAGAAAGCTAGACTAAATAGGATGATGCCCTTCTGGAACAAATGTTCAGCATATAGCTGAACATATAACAGCTGGCAATATTCTGTCATGGCCTATAATAGGGGAAAAAAAATCTGGGTTTGTTTCTAAGATGACCCTCTGTTGTGTATTAAGTAGACCCAATATATATGAGAAGACTTCGATGAAAGAACAAGATCAGTGTGTCTTGCTGCCCTGAAGCGAGATGGTCTTGGCTTGGGTCCAACATGAATAAACCAAGCCAGTTATGCAGGAATATTCCAGAGGTGTTGGGTAGCCAGCGCAAGTCACAGAGACTCCTGGCATAGGAAATGAGGACTTTTCCCTGTTGAAGCTCTTTTTCATTTGTTTTCCTTTTTGCTTATGTCTTCTGCTGCTGCTTTAGTCAACTTCTTGCTGCTGTACAAGGTTATACACCATCAAGCATCAGCAGGGGCATGCAGGTTCTGGATTTTTTCATACTGGGGAAAAGGGAATGTACGGATTAATATTTTGTCAGCATTCATTTTCGAATTAGTCGTGCCAGACAATTTTTGTGGTGTTTGGGGCAGAGTCCCCATGGATGTTACTTATTTTGTGAGCAGGCAGCCTGGATTAATGTTGTTAGGATTTCTGGAAGCATCTGGTTCACGTTTAGACACTTAGTGTTCTTTTGCTACTGGTATTTACTAGTGACATGTATAACTTGCTTTGTGCTTAGGTCTGGACTTGCTGAGTCATGTAAAGAAACATGACTATCTTTTAATGCTTGTGAGCAGACCTGTTGGTTTCTATTGTTATCATTTAGGCAATGGCTTTCTGGGAACGATCATGTGGTTTAAGGTGCTGAGGAAACATGCAATAGGAGGAGGATAACTTAAAATGCAAACTCGACGAGAAACGCAGTACGAAGACAGCATACAAAAGATCATGTGTCTAACTTTTATCCAACATACAAACTGTACAACTCAGTTGCTACTCATAACCTTTTTGCTTCTTATAACTTGCTGGTATAGATTTACTATTGCTAAGTCCATAAATTGAAGGAGCCGGAAGCTTGATTAGTAGGCTGTAGTTAGTTTTATGAGAAAAGTGGTTCTTACTGTTTTGAATTCCTTAACATTATGTAGTTTTCATAAGTTGGTTATAAAGCACATAGAATTTAAACTGTCATTTATTATTTCAACTCTGTAGAGTGACTGCAGGTATTTTTTATATTTGTCCAGAGCTGTTTTAGGATAACAGTATTCCCAAATGAGCTGAGGCTATTTATGAACAACAGATTTTTTTTTTCAATACTGTGGCCAGCAAGTATTTTTCTTCATTTTTAATTACTCCTTAAATACCTAGTAATTCTGATAAAGTCACCACTAACACAAACTGAGAAACAGCATTTGAGTAACTGGATCTAGTTTGGAGCATCCAAACAACCACTGAAGACGGCATACAGAGAGCGCTCTGCTTTGGCTCTCTTTTTCTGTTTAGATCCTCAACACCAAAACCCCTTGCATTAAAACTGCCACCTTTAGCATCATAATCTCCCTTTATAAGATGTTCCAGCTTACCCTTTAAATATATTTTTAAGCAACACAACTGTTTGGTTACAGTTAGAGCCAGCTTGCTGAGTTGGCATCATGGGATGGTAGCAGAAGCTTCAATTATTAAAAGTACAGGTATTAACTTACAATGACCTAGTTTCAGTCTACTAAAATAAGTCACCTGAGATGGAAATTACTTTAATTCACTTATTTTCCTAAAGATATTTATCTAACAAATTCATTACCAAGCAAAATTTAAAAAATGACAGAGCCACAGAAAGTTACGGTACTCATGCTGGCAATTTTCAGCTGTGTTAGGACAGATGAATTATAAGGAAGTTGAATTATTTCCAATTTGAAAACTTTACCTATCTATCCATGTTCGATATGTAGTAGCTAAATTTTGGCTTGTTTAAACTATACTCTGGAAATTGGGGGGTGGGCAGTGTTACCAGTCACAACAAATTTAAAGAGAAAAGAGTAGTCTCCATAATTGTCACTTCAGCTTTCAAAATGGATATACAAACTTAGTTTAAAAAAAGTGCAAGTTTGGTTTTTTTTCAAGCTCCTGTTGAAATACGAAGTTACAGCACTGTAAGTGACTTCCCAAGTGTAAGGGATGAGGCCCAAGTGACTGTGCTGTGAGCACAGACAATCATAGAATCATAGAATCATTAAGGTTGGAAGAGACCTCCAAGATCATCGAGTCCAACCATCAACCCAACAACACCATGCCCACTAAACCATGTCCCTAAGCGCCTCATCTACCCGTCTTTTAAATACTTCCAGGGATGGTGACTCA
>NW_008824008.1:623891-625819 GCF_000699105.1 Pygoscelis adeliae
CAGCTCTTTCTCTCTCTCTCTCTCCCCCCCCCTTCTCGTTCTTTGCCCTTGATGCTGCTAAGTAACACAAGGCCTACCTCAACTTCTCATAAAGCTGTTTAGCTTATGTGACATATTAATACACAGAGGGTTGATGCTTATAGTGTTAGTTCCATTAAAGTTGATGTTCGTGTATGGATCTTGTGTGTTATCTCACCCTAATCCACACCAAGGGGATTTGCGGACCTTAGTCACTCTCCCCTCCTCGTAGGTGGGACGTGACACCAAGTTAAAAACCATCAAAGGTATAGAACACCTTCACATTTACATTGTTCTCTCTTGCATTGAAGTATATAACATTGTAGACAAAGGATTCTAGCAAAACTGCATCCTTACAATGATTTGTACAAGCATGAATCCACCAGCAAGGAAAAAAAAATCATATTTTTAAACTACTACAAACGTACCCATGTCCCAGCCTACTTCTTACACATCCGTGATATTTGTAGTCCAGTATAACATGTTCTCTAAAACTGAAGATCAAGATAAACTACAGAACTGCTGGTGGCAATTCTATCAGAAGCACATCCAGGATTTGAACTATGTAAATCAGTGGATGGTAAAGAAACACATACTAAAACCCATAGGTATGACCCAAACTTGCAGACTCTTAGGAGACCACTTTTAACATCTAGTTAAGTCTGCAAGAATTCATTGTTTCATATAGATCAACTGTAAGAGAAACAGGCTACTAACAGCAGCTTATAACATTACATTTTTAACTTTAGCAAGTATTATGTAGTTCAAATAATAAATTTAACTCACAAGCTCCTTGTTTCTTGCTTCTACTCTTTCACAAAGCCAGTATCTTCTTGGACAGCATTACAATTTCTGCATCTGGAAGAAGGTGGCAAAACAGGTTTGTTTTCAGTGCTTACTTTTCTCACTGTCTCAGCTCTTTTAGGTTCTTCTTGCCAGTAGCTTACTTCTCAGCTTGCTGTAGCAGGTAAGAGCTTATATGCACAACCTGTATGATCATACATTGCCTAGTTACTTTGACCGTTGAGTCTAAAAATGTTTTACTGGCTTCATGCACTGTGAGTAGAAAATGGAATTTTAACAGTTTGTTCTTATTAGTTTGGCATCACCATTTTTTAGATTTCAGTTCAATGTGGAAGTCAAAACAGCAGGCAGGCTGATAATCACCTCCTCAAGCATTTGTGTACAGGCATAGCCTGGGCAAAGTGTATATAATATATATAGTTTAAAGTATTCATGGTACTGAAGTCATCATAGCTGTACTGCCACTCTATGAGAAGGTATTTCCTTGTGTTATTCCCTACGGTGAGTGAACATAGTGAGCTTCCCAGGTGTTTTGCACTCAGACATGCATTACATTTTTATTATTTGCAGGCTGAAATTACTTTGTGAAACATGGGCATGCATACACAACATTTTCCCAATTTTTCCACCGACGGAGGGACACCACCGCCGCCCTGCCCCATGCCCCCGCAGGGAGCTCCAGCTCTGTCCCCCCCCTCAGGCAACCGCAGCTAGACATGCCCCCACGTTTCACTATTCTAGGAAGGAAAAGGGTTGAAAAGGGCCCAGTCCCCAACGTCTTTTTGGGAGGTTTGCAGGGTGTCATGTCTCTGTCCGAGTCCAACAACAGCACAGGTGTGATGGGTGCCAGGGGGAAGAGAAGAGGTTCTGGGCTTTAACCTCCATCTTTTCTTTTTTTTTTTTAGCTTGCTAACCGCCCCTTATAGAAAGCGACTTGAAGAAGCACGCATATTACTTCGAATTTTAGCGTTTTGGTACCTAGCGTTAAAATCCAAACCTGTCAGAAAAAGGCCTGAAGAGGCGGGGCAGGCACCGGCTGCCCGGCCGACATTACGGGGAGCTGGGTGCCGCCCGGGAGGAGAGGGACCTTAGCGCCCGCAGACCCG
>NW_008824008.1:625956-653451 GCF_000699105.1 Pygoscelis adeliae
GGCGCCGTGCAAGGGCGCGCAGCCTCCTCGCCCAACGGCCGCGAAACCCTCTGCTCCTCAGCTCCGGGAGCCTCTGCAGAGGGAGGCGCGGGGCGCGCTGCCTACAGGACGCACAGTAACCGCTCGAGGCCTCACGGTTTTACTCCTTTAGGTCTAAAATGCTGCTTTTTCTCTGCATCCTTTTCTGGGCTGTGCCTCCCTTAGGCTGCTGGTTACGGCAGCAAGTGGGGGGCTCGATTTTCGGTTTGCAAGGAGCTGGGGGGCTTTTCGGGTTGTTTCTGTCAGTGTCAGCCAGGTCAAATATAGATGTGTTCTGTTTCTTCCATTTCCTCCACTCTTCTTTGTCAAACTGTTTCAGAGAGCAAATTTGTGTGTTTGTATTGCATACTAAATTAGATTGTTTTGATCTATTCCATGGTGTTTTTCTGGCATACTAGTTTTTGTGGTAATGTGCTTCACAGTTATAATAAATACACATTTTGTCCTTTTTTAATGTTAGGTTCTCTACTACAAGCAGTTTATGATGCTATAAAAATATGGATGTGTGGCTTTGCCAGTGTGGTACGCTCAGTTGAGACCATGGCATCCCATTGCCTGAGTTAGATGGGAGTCTTTGAGAAGGAGCATACTTTTCCCCCTCCCCCCCCCTCCCCCTTCTGTGTTATGTCAGATACTTCTGAGAGTTTTCACTAATTTTTCCCTATTCCTGTTGTCATGTTAAACCATACAGTTGTGGTTGAGAAAACATTTGCATTCCAGAGGACTTGTCAGTTAATACTGGATATATAACAGATTTGCACTTGTCTTTTTGTTATGACCGGTTTCTTAGGAAAAAACCAAAAACTTCACTTTCTTTAGGCACTAACTGCATTGTGAATGATGACTGGTTTTACTAAGTGCTACAAACACATGTAGAAACAGAATTGGCTGTTAACTTTGTTTCTGCAGTAATATTATCTGATGGCATTCTTTGAGGTCCTGTGCTCTCCGTGTGCTGGATACCTACAAACAGAAATTTCTTAAATGTCTTTATGAATTCCTTGCTGCATGCTCTTATATAAAGTGTTGCAAAGGTAATGCAAACTTCGCAGCGTGCTTCAGCAGCCCTTTGTAGTGCTCTTCATTCTCTATAGTTTTAGAGGGTAGCATATTTGTAAATGGCTGCAGTCTACCTGTAACCCATTTTCAGGTGGTCAGTTTAATAGTTAGGCTAGATGCTTAATTCTGAATGCCTGAATTGAAGGCCTGCTCTTCTAGCCCTCTAGGAACTTGGTGCAGCCTTTCATAAAGTTCCTCTGTGACTATGGCCATATTGAGTTGTCATCACTCCATAATATACTTTCAGCTCCTTCAACCTTTTTTTTTTTAATTATTTTTTGCAAATTATTATTTTTCAAACCATCTTAGGAAAGGAAAAAGACCATTAAGTGTTACTGACCCTCGAACTTTAGATAAAGGCTTAATGGAAAAGACACTCAGGGGGGTGAAACTAAAGGTTGTGAACAGAGAAGGTGTCAAGGATCACTTGAGGGCTACTACAACAGAGCGAGTTGCTTTCTGAAGCCATTTAAGGAAATATAATGTCTGGGGGAGCATGCTTCTGAGATCCTGTTCTATCAATTTGTTCTCAAAATCTGTTTGCATGATGTTACATTTCTGTGTCATGCCACCTCTTCAGGGGAGCACCAAGTTGCTTTTTGGGGGGATTGTGAGTACAGGCCAGCCATAAAGCATTTCATTTTGTCTTCTCTTACAGATACTTTTTTGTACTCTTTGTCTATATGCCTTCCACAATCAAATCACATTCCTGATTATATAAAAGATAAATTATTTATTTCCTGGCTTTGAAGTTTTGAGGCATGGTTCTTTCTTCCTTTGGCAAATTATTACATTTTCTGTTTGTGGATTATTTTTTTTTGTTTGTTGCTTCCGTAGTCATGATGTATTCTAATAAAGATAGGTATCCACTGTTATCTATTTTATATGGAGAAGGCTGTTATAACAAGCTTTTTTGAGTCTTATTTCAACTGTTTGAGTCCTGGACTTTTGTAAAGCTATTAAGAATTCTCTCATGAAGGATTTCTGCTTGGAGTTAGTAAGATTTATTGTTGTTTAATCTTCCCTCAAAAAAATATTTTCTTAAATCTTGGGTGTTTATTCTAAACAATCTTAAAAATCATTTGTTTTACTGAAATAACACTTATAATGTCTTTTGAGGGACTTGACACCAAAATCCACTAAAACATGAGAGTCTGACAGCTCACAGCAATTTTTTTTTAAAAAGTATAAGTATATATATGAAAATCCTTTTCCCTTAAAGGTTTCCAAATTATCGGGGGGACTTCTAATGGTAACATCAGTATCACTTTGAAAAGAATTCTTTCTGTTCTTATTTGTTGGAGGTAACTTAAATGATAGTTTAAGTGAAGACCAGACTAAAACCTTTTTTTTTTTTCTCCTCCTTCTCTTTAACTTTTCTCCGTATGAAATGAGTTAGATTGTTCTAATTGAAGCCAGAATACTCATATATATGTAAGTATACAGTTTTTCAAACAGATATTTTGTTCTTATTTCAAAATAAGTTCCATGAGGGTAATAAAAAAGCTGAAGGAAACAGCTGCCAGTATCTCATTCCTGTTTAACAAAATTTTTGTAATTTTCAAAGGCTTAGTTTATGTTCTCATTTTCAAACTATTAAAGTCAGTAGCTGAATTTCATGCATATGTCTCTGAAAGTGAAAGCTTGGCATTGCATAAACACCCAGATTCAGAGTTATGGTTTTGCATTTTAAACAATCTGAACCTGTGGTTTCCCTATGAAGTTGTCAGACACGAACTCTATTCAGTCTCAGCATTTGTTTTTGCAGTACTCATTGTAGATTCACTTTAGCCCGTGATCAGGTTTTCCCAGACTGGCTTTAATGGTTCATTTTCAAAACAAATGGTTTTTTTCACAGTAACTGTCAGTTATACATAAGGAAAGCAACTGTCTCAGTTGTTTTGCCTTAAACTAGCTTTTCCAGGGCTCTCACAGGGCAAGCTAGTATGTGATGGGATGCTTTTAAGATCTAGCCCATACACTGAAGGGAGACTATGCTAAATAAATATTTTTGACAGTGACTGACCAGTCATGAAATGCAGGTGCATCTTGAATGCAAATAAGTTATCTTCTGACAAAAAAAGTAGACTTATTTCAGGAGATTTAGTTAAGCGATGTCATTTAGGGGGGAATTCAGGTGCCAGAGATGGAAGGGATTTCCTATTCAGAATTTTAAGGGACTGTCTGGTTTTACTGAGAGGCAGATGTTCACAAAACAGTATTTTCTGTAAAACGTTTCTGTTTGTGTGCTGTAGCTTTTTAAATTAAATTGTTTTCTTGTTTTAGAGGCAGTACAGCAGTTAGTTTAGGCAGCCCTAATAATAGTGTTTTGTTATGCCTGTGTAATACTGCAATGTTGACATGCTATAGTATTACTATTATTCTGAGATGCATTTATTTTTAATCCTGTTGCTCTTATCCTTGAATTTTCAGGTTTCTAGCCCACTTACCGGTTACCATAGAATGGCTGTGGGAGTCTCCAGGTTTTGAAAGAAGTCTGTCTCAAAATCTGCCTTTTTATCCTGCTCAGTAGCAATTCAAACGCATAACACAGATATAATTTAGTAGGCAATATGGACAGAAATAAGCTATTAATCTGAGAAAACTATGAAAGAAGCATCCTGAAAACATGACTGGGATATTTTGAAGTTTTCTGTCCCAACTATAAAGCAGCAAATTTAACCAAGTATACCAATTACTTGCAATCTAGAAATGGAGACCCTTGGCTTAAAGGGTTACACTGTGAAACCATGATTTGTGTAACAGTATCTGTTCTCTTTGTGACTGGTCCTGGTCTTTGTGAGCCTGTGTTCTGTTTTTACTTTAAAAAAAAAAATAAAATTGCTTCCTTGAGGAGTACTTTGGCTTTTACATCAAAGAGCAGAAAAAGAACCAGATAATCACGTACAAGTAAAATCCCCCAAAAATCTTGCATCCCTGCTATTTGGGTAGGTCTGTAAACACTGTTCTCTTTTGGTTGTTACTCTTTTCAGGATAAAGCAAGTTGGATCACAGAGGTTATTCTTTCGATTATATGTATTTGCCTTTTATCTGCATTAGAAAATAAAAGTGAATACTTAGCATTGTATCAGTAGTTACTTGTTTTCACTTATGTTGCATATGTTATGCACACTTCTCAGACAAAAATGCAGCCTTCTGCAGTGTCCGTAACACCCGGACACTTTGGTCTTAAGGCTGACCTCTCTGAAATGGGGTGGTTATGAATATAGGGTTGGATACTCATCTTCAATGATTTCACGCTTGGCACATCGAGGACAAGTTGGTCAGAGCTTCCCCTAGAGGCTGTCAAATTCTGCAGATCTGTAGTAGGGCTGAATGCAGTGATTCCCATGTCATCCATATGTGTTGAGATTTGACAGTGCTGTGCCGTCGCCTACCACAGACTGTCGTGTGAGGCATTCTGCTCCTATGAGAATGCTGATTCATATATAGGTGGCTGTAAATCCCTTTGGCAAAAATTAATTTAAACAGAGCTGAAGAATTACCCCCTCCCCTTGTTGATAATGCTTTCAATAAAAGTTTATCTTAACAGTTCATTCAAATAAATAAATGGTGTTGAACACGAGGAGTAAACCAAGAAAAAAACATGTTTGCTGTTCACCCATGAAACAATGAATTTTAATTCAAAGTTCTCGGTAGATCTGGTTCTATTGGCTGTACTCCCTGTTCCCTGTACAAGGCTATTGCACTCAAAAAATTGAAATGGCAATGTGCCATATACCACATATTAAAATTGCACTGTTATAAAAGCAAGGGAAGAAGTACTTTGCAGTGCTTTCACTTACCATTCAGTGCCAGCTGGCAGTATGGGATTGGAAAGGCTATTGGTTAGTCTTTTATATTTGGTCTTGGTTGCTGAGTAATAAATAATGGGTCTATCTTCCCTGGCACCTTTTATCCTAAGATCTTGAACTGTTTTAACTCTGCCTGTGGATGGGAAGGGTTTAATTAAATAAGTCCGTTGCAGGAGTTGTGAAGCAGGCTTTTATTATACTGTTTCTTTACATGACTGTGCTGATACACACACAGGTGTTAATGCCAGTGAATCTGTGGAATGCTGTCTGTACACCATTCTGTTAATTGAAATGAAAAGATAAAGCCTCACTTGCTCTAGAAATGCAGACCCCAGCCTATGCGAAGGGAGGGATTTTTTTAAATAGCTCAAATTCTTTAAAACAGATGCCTTGATGTTTTCATCACATTCAAGAACTGCCTATGCATCATCTGTCCATCTTAATTCTTCATGCTATTGAGCTGTAGGCTGTGATCATAATTGGGATTCTATTGTACTTATGCAATCAGTAAGTGATATTTCTTCTGTGAATGCCCAGTCTAAGACCACCATTAATTTGGGTCAGGAATTTAAAAACGTCTCCCTCTGCATTTATGTGTTCAAATCTTGTCTTTATTTTAACTATTGCTTTTTGCTATGTTTTGGTGTGGTTACTGAGTTTTGTTAACTCTCCCCCACCCTCTGTTTTTGTCTGATTAATTTCTATAGCTATTTTTCCTCTTGTGTTTCTTCTTCTCTCACAGAAAGACAGCAAGTTTAAAATACTCTGCCACATCTTTTAAGATGTGGTAACAGTGAAGAGCAATTTTATTTTCTAAAACACAGATTTGCATAACACTTGATCAATGGTCTGCCTAAGGGCTTGAAGTGTTACTGCTGAATTCAGCGGGAGGCTTTTCATTACTTTCAGTGTGTTCCAGAGCAGACCCTAAGTGCCTGGTACAGAGAGCAGTGGGATATGAAGGCGTGCATGGGCTCAAAGATCTTACATAGCAAGAAGCAAGAGGTATGTGGGAGTACAAAGGTTATGACAGCAGTAGTTCAAAGTCCTCTAATTTATCTAGGTGACTTCAGAATGGTGATGCAGATTAATAGCAAGCTCTTCTGACATTTACAGTTACCACTGAAGCATATGTACGTTTCCAGTTTGCAATCGTATCATGTATATTGATTTAAGTACCAAACACTGTTGACTACGGTAGATCTAAGAGCTGTAATCGTGGTTTTCCTGATCTGCATGAGTGATAGGATTTTCCTGGCATGCCACCAGGGAAGATTGTGCTTGTTGAAAGGCAATATGGAAAAAACTACCTGATAGGGAGCACATGTATCTCTTTGTCCATTTTTTTACAAGCATAGACAAATGTGGAATAAACCTTTTTTGTAAGAGGCCACTGGGCTGCCAGGCCATGTGCTTACAGTTCTGAGCTATGCAGTACTAGTATTTTCTGGCTTTTCTCTTTCATTGTGTAATATGTTTGTGTGTGTATGTATGTATACTTTTTCGTATAATATGTGTGTGTATATATAGGTATGGAAAGAGAGCAGAGAAGTTTGAGAATTTGTGGTGAAACTGCACTATATTCTACGCTGCACTGGGATAAAAGGAGAAGGTCAGTGATGCGGGCCAGCTTAGACCCAAGGGAGAACTCCTTTTAATAGTGAATGTGATGGTGTGTGTAACATGTTATGTAGGAACAAAACCATCGGGGAATATCTTGGAGATCTTTCAGTGCCACCAGGTGATTGTGGGCATCTAGCTCAAAGTTGATGTGCAGTCATAGCTGTTCTGGAATACTTGGGGAAAAATGGAAAGCTGAAGTAGTGTCTTCTTCCTTTCCTAAAACTGGAAGCCAAATTTACCATATTCAGCCGTAAAGAAACTTCTTTCTGAACTGTGTAGGGATCAGAAAAGTTCTAAAGCATGTTTATAATAAGATCATTAGAATATAAATATGGCTTAATAATGACAGTCAATTCTTTGAAGTCCTGCTTAGGGATTTCAGTAATTTGAACCTGAAATAGGAAAGATCATATCTTCAATCTACTTCACTGTAATCTTTGCTGACTTGAGCATTATTTTTTTCCCATGTTGAGACTTGTGCAATGTGGGGAAAAAGACTTGCTCATAAAGAGTAGCTAAAATAGATTTTGTAATAAATAGTAATGTTGCCTCTGTGTTTACCTGTCTGGAAAATGCATGCCTGCAAAGACTTTGAGAATAGAAAAATTAAATTCTAAACATGGGTTTCCACAGTTCTGTGGAAATTGATCATAAAATTTGTATGACATGATTAAATAAAAATAGGGGCTTTTTGCTAGCTTTTGTATATTCTTAGTGTCTATGTAAAAAGGGCTGCTATATATATGTATGTATATGTGATAAATAGATTATATTGGAAAAATTAGCCATGTTTCTCCATGCATTTTCTGGGAAAGGTGAAAAAAAAAGATTATTATTGCTTATTTTTGTTTAGGTCTAACTGTCTTTTCAAGAAGAGGTACAATTACATAAAGAAGGTTTGGTGGCTGCCCTTCACTGTGGTGTCGTCTTCTCTGCGAAGATGTAAAAATGGACCAACTAGTCCTGTGGTAAGTTATTACTGGCAAAATTGAACAAGAACAGTAAGCATTACTGAATAAAAACAGCATCTCTGGTTAGAGAAATGTTAAATATCACAGAAAGTGACTTCTGGAATCTGGATTCCCAGCGTTTTCTTTTAGGCACTGAGATTTCAGTCTTGCTAGGTTTTGCACTTTTGTGGCCTGGAAAGGACTGGAGAGTTATACAAGGCTTTTGTTTACAAGGAATCTCTCAAGTCACCAGGATAACTACCCTAAAATGACATTCATTCAGCTGATTGTGTCAGAACACAAGGGTAGAGAGAAGCAGCCTATTTTGATTGTAATGTCCTCTTGTTGAAGAGCTCCTTAGCCGTACTTAATCTACCTTGAAGACTAAAAATCATCAAATAACCTAGAGCCACCCTTACAGCACTATACTCATGGTATCATGTATCTAATATTTGACTAATATGTTTGATAAATGATTCGTCTTCAGCTGTTAGTTGAGCATAAAAACAAAATGGTTGTTTGAAATTCTGAGACTTGTCCATGTTTTATCCCTCATCAGGATGATCTCTGCTTCAGTGCTAAGAGCTGTTGTGAGAGGGGCAAGCGTTCACGAGCTATATTTTTTTTTAAATACATAAAGCTGTAAAGTCTTATAATTTCCTTGTCTTGGCACCTGTAATTCTATGCCCTTCTGTACATATCTAATGCGATAATCACCTACATCTCCAAGTGTAGGGATTGAGAAATGGGGTAGAGCCGTAACTAACTATTGTGAAGCTGAAAACATCCGTTATCGGTTAAATTGGGCTCTTCATGAATGCAGCTGTGACTACTTTGTTTAGAAAAGGCAGTGAGAGAGAAAGATGTGAAGGGTAGTGCCTGCCGTCTTAGTGGCTTTGCAGTTTCAGCACAGGCCTGGGTTATTTTTGGTGCTCCAAAAACTGCTTCTGCTTGCTTAAACAGTTGTAGGAACAAACCCAAGAATCCTCTGTTTCCCCTTTTGAGAAACTGCACAAGTGAGTTATTTCTCCTTTGCTTTCTGTTTCTGACTTTTTGGATTTTGCATTCACTTCTGCACAGTGAATCCAAGCCTGTCACTGCCTGGCAAAGTGGTTATGCCCTGAGCTATTATCTCAAAGTGCTATTACTTTTTCCAGCTGTGCTACAAAAATAAACAGCAGTCCTTCTCTGGCCATTCATAGAACAACTGTAGGCACACAGGATTGTGAGTGGAAACCTGGACTGTCCATGTTCTAGACAGAGCAAGGAATTCAGATACAGTGCGGTGGCTAAGATAACTAGCTGGTTGTCATCCTTCATGCCTGCAGCTTTGAATAAGCTTTGCTTGAACGCCTGTTTCTCCCCAGACGTTGTATGGGAAGCATTGGTACACAACTCCGAGATTTGTATTCCATCCAGGGAACCACAGGCCTGAAAGACAGATGTGTCAATGTGCCATTCCTAGGTATCTAGGTTTCTTACTGAACCCAATGATGTCAAAAGAAGATATACAGTAAAGTCTGTTTTTGGTGAAATGATCTGGGGCAGCTTTCAAGTGGCTATTTAAGGCAGATATTCTGTTGAGTACAGTCCTCAGTGAAGGTTTTGTTGCATAGCATTTTGTCCATCTGTTCTGTGATTTTTATTTTTTTTTATGATAGGAAAGAAGCTAAAATTACTTTGGAATTTGTTCCTATTCCTTGCTGCTTGTCTAAGGAGGAAAGTGAAGTGAAACTTCATGACTTTAGTAGGAGTTTCATGGATTGGCATGCTTTCTTTTCCAGTTAACATCTGAAGAGTTGGGTTTTTTCTTCATGTCTTCTTTCCCGATCCTTTCAATGCCAATTGAAAACAAAAGTTTTATTTTAAATGTTTGCTGTGTAACCACAAAAATTAAAGGAAGTGCTTGTATTTGGCAGCAATTTCCACATGTTGCTGCTGGCAGTAATGGTAACTCTTTCAACTTGCTTTTATTTTTCATGCTTTTTTAGGACAAAACCTTTGAACTTCTCATCTCATTTCCAAGAGTGTTCTGTGTTAATGAGAACATTTCCTCAGAAAGCTATGTAACCATGCAGATTATGAGATTATCTTTGAGATCTGTTAGTTTAAAAAGATGGACAAAAGATATTTCTATCTGAAAGAAAAAAAAGCAGCACAGATGCAAAAGTGGAGCAACTTTGAACTTTTTATAACAAATGTTAAGATTGTACCTATATAAACACTCAAAAGACAGCACAGCTTTTTCTGTGGTCCAGTTAATAAATATGCTTGCAATTTGAAATTCTCAAAACTGATTTTTATTTAAGAAAAGTGACTTTTAAAAAAGAAGATATTCAAGCACTCTAACTTCTGTTTGTGTAAACATGATTTATTAAATTTGTGCAGTGATCACTGAGGTCTGGGGTAGATAGCTTTGCTGCTGTTGTTTATGCCTTTGTTTCCTTCAAGAGGCTTTCTCACTAATTCTCATGAATTCTATTATTTGATAGGAATGTTGAGTACTTTGACTGCAGGAAGTAATTTTAAAAAAGTGTTCCTTTCCTGTAAACCTTGGAATTTGAGAAAAAGGTGGATGTGGTATTCTTCATGTGAAGGTGGTACCTGTTCAGAAGTGATTACATTAACAATTACTATATTACAGTATTTAAATTAGTATTTTTAATACATATAGTGTCTTTCATCCCAAAGCCGCTTTACAAAATGTGTGCATCAGCTGTGATCAGCTTGATGGTTTAATGCTTTGGTGATATCTCTGAATGACATAGTGCATGCAAATGAAAGAGCTCCAAAAAGCTGTTTTGCTGTGCGCCTTGTCTGCTGTGGGTATTTCTGGTTTACTTATCTAGATAACAGTTTCTGTATTAAATATGTTGTGTACTATGTAGAATGTCAGGAAAAGCTGCTGTAATTATCTTGGGGAGAGGTCTCATTGTGTTATACACAAACGTAATCACTTGTGAGATGAAGACTTACACAGGACTTTAGTTCGCAAGTGCAAAGGAGTTTACTTTTATGTTTAGATTTCTCAGAGGCAAAGATAACAGGGTGTGATAGAATAGCATAGAACCATCCCTTTTTTTATCCCCAGAACTGGAATGATGCTTCAGTGTATTGATGGAGACTGACATGTATTAATTGGGGCACCTGGTGCTTTGTTTTTTGAGGAAAAGCACTGTGCTTGAAAGGAATCCATGTCAAGATTTCACCTAGAATCTGTGATCAAAAGAAGAAACACAAGATGTTTCATGGGCATCTTCCAAGTCATAGATGCATGTTGTAATCTTGCCTTATCTGTTGGTGATAGCAATACAAGATAAATTGGAGTGTGTCATAAATTGCAGCTTGACTTGGAGAGGACAGCAGGCAGCTGGCTAGTGTAGAGTTGATGTCCAAGGACGTTAGGGGCCTGACTCAGCTGCATAAACACAGATATCAGTGTGATATGAAATGCCACAGAGAATATTGTCTGTTATCTAGCTGCTGATTCAAGAGGGGCGTGGTTCTCCTGAATGTCCAGTGACATAGTTCCCAAGTCTGTGTAGATTATCTTGGACTTCATAGGGTATCTCAAATAGCACCAGGTGCTTACGATGAGATGACCAAATTGTGCCTCATAAGATGCTCACAAGAAGTACAGCTCACCCAAGAGTGTTGTTTGGATAAATAGCGTACAGTTTCCATCCTGTGTTTCTTTTGCTTGAGTCCAGAGCAAGTAAGACAAATCACTGAGGGGAGAATGTAGGAGATAGCCCTGCCATGCCAGGTAGGTGTCAATAAGTAGTGTTCTCTGTTTTTTGTCCTGGATTTCAGCTCAAGTAAAGTAAACACAGGGTATTGTGGAAGCTTGCAGTGTCCCTCAACAAAAATCACTGTAGATAAATCAATCCCCACGGTATTTTAATTCTTGGGACTGAAATATAGAGATCCAGCGCTATTTTTCTCTCTAAAATGGCCAGGTGCTAAACTGTGATTTAGAGCCTCTCGTTCTCTCTTGAAGGCAGATCATAGAATCTTCTGCAGATCCTGACTTTGGTTTCAGCTTTTTCTTTCCAGTTATCTATTTTAGTAGTTATTAATCCTTAACTTTTGAACTTTCTTTTGACTTAATAAGCAGGAATAACACTTTTTTCCTGAAGTACTTCACACACACCCCAATGAAAACATAGTATGATGCTGCAGTCCCTCTTCAGTGAAGTAATTAGACCAGTTATGAATAATCCTTGAAATTGGCCTCTGCAAACTATTCTCAGTCAACAGAAGTGGTTCTCTAAGCCTTTATTTCCATTCAGGCAGGTTATGGTCTTGACTTTACTGTCAGCAGAGATAAAGCAATAGTAAATTGATGCGTGCCACGTGCTTTTGGCATGACTTGCAGAACTTGTGTTTTGCTTCCTGAATTTTCTGGCTGTGTGTAGATTCATATTCCAATCATTGGCTGTAGATTTGTCCTAATGTACTAGATTATGCGAGTGTCTACATCGTATACTTTTTTCCAGTATAGGTATTCACAGACACTGACCACACCATCTCTCAATTTATTTTTTTCAGTGAGGTAAACAGATTGGGATCCTTATGTTTCTCTAGCTTAGGCAGGATTTTCATGAGTGTGTCTTTTTTTGCTTTTTCTTCTTTTCTTCTTGCTGTTTCTATGACATCCTTTGCAATATGGCAGGATGAAATGAAAGAGAAGTATGCTGAGGCAGTGAAGAGGGGGAAGGGCTAGAAGTACAAAGTGTCTAAATTAGTGGAATGAGAATGCCTGGAGAATGTGGTCTCTGTTGTATCTGAGCTATTACTTCAATTCTGAAATTAAATTATGTTGGCTTGGAATTATACTCTTTTCACATTACTGTTCTGCACCTTTGGGGGATTTATGGACCTGTCAAGCTCGGCCAGTTTGCACATTGTCCTCGCTTAGCTGTTGTTTCGTTCCAGAATCAATATTAAAATATGGTGCTTAAAAATGTTGCTCTGCCAGATATGCATAATGCTGTATGATAGGAGCAGCTGAGTACATCATGGAAGTAACAACTCCAAGGGTCTTACTCTGTTTATCTTGGACTATATCTGCTGCTTGTCGTGGCAAACTCTACTTGAGTGTTACATAAAATTACAGTTGTGTCCGTTCTGCCTTGCAGTGCTTACTAATAGAGACCTTGGATTGTGTTTGGAGTTGTGGAAGGAAGAGGAAACATGTTTTTTCAGGTGCTTGCTACATTTCTCTGGCCCCATGCCAGCCAGTATGACATGAAGTGAGAGATGCAGCCTGAGCTGCTCCTGCTAAGATGAAGCAGCCAAAGCTCCCTTTGGTAGCAGTGTATCAGATAGGAAGGTTCCATACTGATGCCAGTATAGTGTCATGTGTAATATGCACTCTCCTGCCCTCACCCAGCACCTGAAAGCATCGCCACTGTTCCTCAGGCTTCAAGTGCGGAAAGCAGGTATGGTGAAGAGAATTTTTACGTACTTTGAGAACATGCATTCCATATATAGTGCACTGGGTAGCTGACGTACCTATCTCGCTGTGTTTTGCTGTAAATGAATTTTCTACAAATCAAACGAAAATTTAGCTGTTCTACTTCGTTTTAACTTGCAGACAATGCTAGAGTCCTCAGTGCTAGTTTCTGTCTTTGAGCTGCAGTCTTTACAACTCCCTAGTTTAAGCGAAAACTTTTTGCCCTATTTCTTGGGTCAGGGCTGAGATAAAATGTTCAAAAATGCTTTTTCATTATGTGATCATTCTGCTCCCAAAGTGGAACAAGCACACCTTTGAAATTATGTATTTGGAAGAAATACCCAGGGGAACCAAATGCATGGAGACAGTCAACCCAATTGCATTAAAATAAATGGATCATGTACTGCTAGTTCTGACATTCTACAATCCCAGTCTTAGTTGGAACCGTTTTGCTTCCTCATGGGAGCAGAGACTTGCTCATGTGCAAGAAATGTGGAATCAGGACTTAGTAAGTGCAAAGCATCACCTGGTGAGCTTGAGAAAAAGTGGATGAGTTGCCCAAGCTGTTATCCAAGAATTAAATTTAAGAAAAGAAACAACTCCCAAGCAAGTAATCTACTAACAAAGACTTTTGAAGAAAAGGCAATATATAGAAAGCTTCTGAAGTTACCCAGGAACCAGAGTTTTCAGTAGCAGAGGAGGTTTAGCTACCTGTCAGCAGGGTGCTGGAATCCATGTCGTTCACTAAATCTGGACGTTCATTCTTTTCCCACTTCAGTAAGTCTGTGCAACTTTGAATACAGCAGTGTTTAGCCAAGAGAATTATTTGGCCCAACTCTTCTAAGTCCTACCTTAGGGAACATATTATTGCCATGGTGACATGGTCAAAGCTTTTACTGTTAGTTAAGCTCAAGATAGAAAACTATATACTTTCAAAATGTATATTTGGAGCACAACTTATTGAAATCATCAATATTTATACAGCAGATAATATCTTCAGACAGACTGGACACCATCTGTCACAGTCTGATTTAATTTTATGGTTGTAGCAAAGTGAACTAACTGTAGAAATTTTCACAGAAGTCAGCTGTAAGTATGTCATGGTTTTCAGGTAAACCTGTGAAATGTTGTAAATGGTGGTTGTGTATTCATGTTATGTAAATGGGGAAAGTACTCATTTGGGGGAGGAGTTGATTTCTGTTTTTTTGCATCCTGAAACAAGTTTAAATTCTGTTTAGTGCTCTATTGTACTGGAATAATTTATAATTGAATCCTTGATACATGCTTTATGTATCTCTGCAGGGAAAATTGAGCATGAAATCATTCGCTCTAGAAGAATTATTGAGTACAGGAAACGGCAATTTTTAAAATTAAATAAGACTTGAGCAGTTTTTGTATTTACCTTCAGATGGCGATTTAAAATTAGGATTGTTTTCTCTTCCGTAGTAAGCATTCAGTTTTATAGCACCTTTAGCATTTTATCTAATGTTTTATGTCATTAGGATAATAAAACACCTGTGATAAATTTATTCAAAATTATATTAGTGCATTTTAGGATATATTAATTTGCTAGAGTATTACAGGACACACAGCCCTTGACAGTAGAAAGACCAGTGAGGGTGAGGTTTCAAAAATGGCAGTAGTATTATGTGCTGAAATCGTTTTCTTGATATGTGTGTCGTCAAATAAGTACTAAAATATTTTTCACTAGAGAGGCAGTAATTGAAGTTACAGATGAAATAGTTTCATGCGCAGTAAGAAGGTCCTGTTTCTCCAACACTTGTATGCTTTAAGTTATTCATTAAGTTCATTCCCTTAGCAGTCCAGTTTTTTACATCTAATTCACTGCCTAATGAGGTATATGTGCATCCTTCTGTTCTGATATTTATGGGCTTTGGATCAGGACTTCCTTTTTCTAATTATGATGAGTGTAAAGACTTGAACCCTTCTAATTTGTGTATTCATATGCATGCATGTGCACACTTCTGTGTTAGTGCCTGTCTTATTGCTGCTTAATGTAAATCTGCTAAGATTTGTTTTATCCTATATAAGATCTTGATTTAGAAATGTACGGGTAATGAATAGTGCTCTTGACTTGAAGAACCATTTTTTCAGAAACTACTCCTTTCCTCTACCACATATAAACCAGGTTTTAAATTTCTAAAATAATAAATTTCCATAAAATACCAGAGTAGTTGCCTGATTTTGCAGTTGTTTGTCTGATGTACAAGCAGGTGATCAGTGTAACTCCTTAGGTCAGTTGCTGTTAATCAGTCTGTCTTTTATGAATTCTTCTGATGCATCTATTGTATGATTCACTGTCTCTCTCACTTAAAACCTTCCTTGTGAAAAAAGTGAATCAAGTGAACTTCTCCAACAGCCATACGCTGCCCTATGATATTCTTGCCTGTTCTCAGTTACCAGGCTCTCTCTCCAGTTACGCTTTATAATTATAGCAGCTCTGTATCAGTCAGCCACATGAAGTTACTGTTTAGATTGTGCTTTTCAGTGGCAGAGTTAACCAGAAAGCGGACATGATGCCAGTCATAGTTTTTTTCTCCACCTCAGTTTAGTTCTGTTACATTTGTCCATCTGTATAACAAAGTTAAAGAAATCTTGAGATTAAAATGTACTTTCCTTCATGGTATGACGGTGAAGAGGTAGAAAGAAGGAGGGTGAAAGAGGGGTGATAAGAGTATGTGCAGCTTCCTTAACTTTTCCAAGAGCCTCTCTTGGCCATTAGTATTACATAATAATCATGTGGCAAATGTAATAGCTTTAAAGGCCTTTTGATGGAGATGAGCACAAAATCCAAGATCATTTGTTCTTTTGCCTGAGATAAACTCCAGGTCAACCTTCATCGGTAATTATTCTTGAGAATGAGATTGAATAAAATCAATGAAGGCATTGCAAATTTTTGGATTTTATTAAAACTAGCTGAGAAGTTCAGTACAATGGAGGGCTGTACTGCAGACAAATGAGAGCTGCAAAAAAAAGGTTCGTATATTGAGTCCTCAAGCTAGAAAAATAACTTTGGAACAAAGGAACTCTTGGATTTGATGTACAGTGGGCATATACCTGGGGAGCACAGCAATGGTGTAGTGAGTCTGGGTTCCAGCATGCGTAGATAGCCTATCACACCTCTCCCTGTTCCACTCGACAGTGCAACATTATATGAGACTGGAATCATAGAAAACTATGGCTGAAAGTGATATTGAGAAATCAGTTCTAGCTCCCGCACTGGGTTGGGTGGAAGAATTTGTTCAGAGATTGGTTTGTTGCTTTATACCTTAAAACATGAAGATGCTTGCTCACAAGGATTTTATTTTAGTGGCCTTAATTTAATGTGATCCATTTAGCCATTGAGAAGAATATAACCTCTGTAAAGCAGATAGAGCTGAATGGGGTGTGTAGCAGCTCCTAAACCATCACAGTTTGCAACGCAGTGCATTAAGCCATTGTCAATTTCAGATTACTTTAATATGCCGGACTGTGAACATCAGGAGTTGCTACATTCAGCCATCCATGCAGCAGGCTCTGGGAGGAATGGCATAAACTGCTTGAGCAATTCCAGTGTAGTCCTGGACCTCACGTGGATTAACAGTGAGTCACTGAGTGCTTCCATGGCAGGCAGAGCTAGTACTTCTGTAGTCAAATATGCTATGGTTACTGAAACCAGTTACTTGACACACTAAAGCTATCTGGCTTATTGCTTATGTCTACTGTGCAGGTGTTTGCAAACTGCGATGGAGCTTGTGCCCTGCTGCCCTTCATGCTTCCTCAGGACATTGGTGACAATGGCAGGACATTCTCTGGGCACTTAATGTATCTATGCATGCTTCTTCACTATGCCCCATCCAGTTCTCTCTTTGTATAAGGTAGAGCTTGGGGAGAGCTTTCTGTGGTGATTGCTAGCTTGTGATAGAGCTGTTAAGTAAATAAATAAATAAAAAAAAGACAACAATGTGGGAAATTTGGAACTACAGAATTTTTTCTCACAGGAAATAAATGTGTTCAGGCCTTCATGAATGTAAATATGCAGGAATGATACACAGATGAAGATGAAAACCTTTACTTCCAAAAAATAAGTGAACACGCAGGAGAAACAGGCTAATGAAGAAAGGACGGTGCTGGAACATGGTATAGTTAAGACAAGAACAGGTAACCTATAGCTCAGGGGCCAGATACAGCCAATGACTTCACTTCATCCATAGTTACATTAAATGTTTTAAGTGTTTATGGATCACATCATATGTCAGTGTATGGCCTGCTAGAGGCACTTGGATGGCCCTCAGAAAGGCAACAGTTAACCAACCTGAATTGGATAATGTTTGTGTTAAGAGTTCCAGGTCACACAGGACTGTGTTTGGCTCTGGCTGAGATAAAGCCTGTGGAATATTCAAACCACTGGCAGGTGGCAGGAAAGCTGCAGTGAGTTCCTTGGAGCTCTTCTTCACCAATGTAACTGATATACTGAATGAAATGGTTTGTTTTTCAAGGAAGAGAAGTATTCCAGCAAGATTGAATTTCACCACAATATTTCTGGCTAGCTCTTATCCCAGCCTAAATCTCATGGAAGTCTAGTTCAGTGTAGTAGTCTTATCAGTGTACTTTCTTTGCTGTTTAATGTCAGAGGAGAGGAGACAACCCGCGGTTTGAGGTATGCAGAAGAAATGTCGTTTGCATAACTTTTCAACTTGAGGACATCAGAAGTCATCACCAACTCTGCTGGTTCTGTGAGCTCAAAATGCAATAGTAGATCTGTGCAATGGGACCTTTTAGAAGTGGCAAGTTTTTAGTGTGGGGATTTAGGGCATTCTAGTAGTGGGCACAACATACTGCTAATGGGGAGATCTCTAGCGGTTCCTTGGGCTTTTAAGGGACTGTGTTCTTGGAGTTGCATTGCTTGTTCACGTGAGCAATAGCTGCATGAATAGCTGTGAAGATGTGTTGTGATTTTTTTTTTTTAACCCCTCCACCCCCAGCACGAAACTTAAAATGAATTTCAAATATTTGGATTTTTTTAGGGTGATGGGCATTTATGCTTTTGTATAGCAGCTAATGCAAACAAAAGAGCAGATCTACACTGCTGTTACTACCTCCTCTCTGTACTGACCAGCTCCCCGATACTGCAGATGCCCAAGCTGCTGCTACTGGTAAATGCTACAGAAGACTGTTCAGCTTCCCTTTGCAGTCTGCTCTATCCCCTGATTCACCAGGAGATACCATAGCTGTGGCTGCAGATTAGACTTTTCTCTCCCTCCCCCTGCGAGACCTCTGTGTGCTTTGACGTCATGTGTGCTCCTTTCAGTTGCCATAGCAGCCCCATTCCCCAAGCTCTCTGCCTGTCTCCTCTGGTAGGTTCCACAATGGTACAGCCAGCATCACGCTGCACAATGGTTTCCAGGCAGTGAAAGAGCGTGATTCAGCAAGCCACTCTTTTTTTCCTCTTTTATTTCATTATTATCAGACATTTTGCCTCCCCTTTTTCTGTTCTTCTCTACCCTTCCCCCCAGGCGTTTATTTAGTTCTTTAAAGGAGAACGGTGATTTAGCTTGAATCCGACTGCCCATCTTTTTATTTTTTATTATTATTATAAATAGCCCATCTTTTCCTCGGCACTGTTTGGAATGTGATTTAAAAATACCACCTAAAGTCGCAGTTTGGGGAAAAGGTTTCTGGACGAGAATAGCTCGCAAGCACGGAATGGTAGGTGGTTGATGCTAATATTCTATGACTAACTGCTTTCGCAGGGTGGGGTGATGAATATTGATTGCTGTTTAAAAAAAATGGGGGAGAGGGAGAGACAGACAGGTTAATGAAGTAAACTGCTAACCGAAGCAAGAAGGCTGCAGCTGTACATTTTGTGGCCAGAGAACCATCGTTTTCCTGTGTTTGGGTGTGTATAAGCTTTTCTGTTTGGGCACTTTAGGTGATCGGTGGTTGTGAGAGCAGTGCAGGGGCACATCATGGACAGGGGTGTGATACTGCTTTACCAGCTGGCTCATGTAAACAGTAGTGTTTTACTCAGCCTCATCACCTCTAACGCTGCTTGGGAGCTTTTGGGGGAAGGAGGTGTCTTGGCTTGCAATTCAGTAGAAATGAGTACGTTATGTGGGTAATATATAGTCCATACAGAGCCATATAAAATTTGAATTTGTAAAAATAAAAAAAAGGATAATGATAAGCAACTAGAAGATCCAGAGGACAGAAGTCTTGGCCTTTTGCAAAGTGGTTGAATGCCAAAAAAAAAAGTATGTGTGGGGAGAAGTGAGTGTTTGACAAACTGTGTTTGATGTGGGGGTGGGGGTTGTTTTTAAGAAAGTGGTCTTCTAAGGTAATCATCACTTTTCTGCATTATTCTCAGATGCAAGTGAACAACTCAGCCCATTGGGTCTAACAGAACCACCAAGAGCTTTTAGGAGAAGTGTTTACAGCACGCTACAGACCAGTTGTTTTGCAAAAGAGAATTAACAATCTGTAGACACTGCAGTGAAATCAATGTTGCTTTGCAGGGAAATCTTCTGGCAGAAAAGCTATTGCTACAGGAAGAAATGTTGGGTTTGTTTTTTACTGTAGAGAGGCCTTATTAGAAATAATACAAATTTGGCTTGGATAATTAAGTGTTACAGCATTGTTTAATAAGCAGGCACTGCTTCCAGTGAGCCATGATGGGCATGTTTCACACCATTCGTGTACTGAGTGATTGTAAGCTTGTTTACATGGGTTCTTTTTGCTGCATAGCTTCATGATACCCTCAATGCAGCCTTCCCCTCCTCTGATATGTTCACTGTGAGTTTTGCCAGAGACTTGTTTAAAGATAAACCAACACTATATGAAAATACAGATTTTGAAGAAAACGATGGCATAGAGTAGAAATTTTTTGGGAGGAAAATGCAAATGAGTATATTGTAAATGATCAGGAGAAGCCTGAAATCAGCTTGCTGGAGGACACAGAGCTTGTCAGGCAAGGCCAGCTTCAGAAAACAGAAAGGTTAAGATAGAATAGGATTGTGTTGGTACTGCACAGGGCTGTTTGTCTTTGCCCACATGTAAGCTATCTTCGGTTCTCATGCCTTGGGGAAAGTGGAGTGCACCAAACCTCTGGTATTTTAACCCTCTTTCAGAATGTTGCTCTGTAGTCACTAGCCAGGAACACTCTGGAGTAGTATTTTCTTCTGTGGTGCTTCTGCTGTGTGCTTACTCTTTCTGCTAGGAAAGGTAGCATAGAAATACCTTTTCAATTAGCTCAACTAATGACTTTCTCTTACGGGGATGCAGATGTGAATGACAAAGGTGATTTGACCTCAGCCATTAAACAATATTCTTTCTCCCTGACTCTCGGTAAACTGCACTCTTGCGCATTGCTCTCTCCTGCTGTTTCAGAGTACGCATAATTTGTCAGGGTCCTGTTGTAATTATGATTTTGTTGAGGAGTATTAGGATTACAGGGATGTTCCTAAATAGGATAAGGGCAAAAATTGCTTAACATGACAAATAAGTTTCCTTCAGCTGCCTGTCTGCCTGCTTGATGTTAGAAAATGTCCCTCTCATTGTTAGAAATATGTGTGTGCACTGAAGGGCCTTTTTATGACCAGACCTTGGGGATGAGTGTTTTCTTGTACCCCCGCCCCCCTGCTCTGCTGTCAGTGTTTGGCGTATTTGCAGCCATTATTTAGAGATTTAATAGTACTGGATCAATAATTGTAAGACAAAATATCTTCCAGCGGTGTTACAGTACCAGATCTGGCTTGTGAAAACAAAGGGAGAGCTATCAAAATTTCCCTACCATGGTACTGGAGAATGTCATAAAGCTCACTTGTAGTTTGCAGTACATTGCAAAACTCATGCCATTTAAGGGAGAGCTAAAGCAGGCCCAAAGGAGGAGGGTTTTAGCATTGCTTTTGCAGATGACATTGTAGTTTTATTAAGATTTGGAAGGCAGAAAAGCTGCATTTGGAGAAAGGTTCCCAGCTTTAAAATTGGTTATCTCTTAAACTGTTGTTCAGTAGAAGCTACCCCGTTCTTTGGACAATTCCTGAATAACAGAAAATATCGCCATCTTATTGATTAAATTTTCAAAACAAAGTAAGTTTTTAATTTTTTTTTAATGGCAAGCATTCTATACCCATAGCCCCTCCCATTCCACTATAATAGCACTACTAGAAATTATGACCTAAAAGCCTAGTGATTGCAGTATTACCACAGTTGCTGCTCTGTTATGTCATCAGGAGAAAAGGAGAGAGATTTCACTGGACCACAATACCGAATATAAACATAACCTGGCTTCCAGTGCTCATATTCTGCTACCCTTTTCTATGATTCTTGCATGCTTACTGTTTTGAAGGCCACTTGCAAGAAAAATTAACCCTCATAAAAGGGTACCAGTTAAAAGAAAAAATGCTGCATGTCCAAGGAAAAGAAGAGGTTGATGACCGCATGAGTGCAGACCTTGCTCACATCACAGTAGTGACATGGGAAATTTTGGGTGTTTTAGTCTCCCAGGACTGCTGTCAGCTTTTTACATTGTAATAAACAGTTAAAGTTGCAGGTCCAGAAGAGCCTTCCAGTCAAGTCAATAGCTGTTTCACCAGGATTCTACACTAAGAGGTCAGATAACCTGGGAAATTAGGAACTGTTATTTGAAGTGGGATTACAGTGAGCCTGAGTATGTGCAAACTCTTGTCTCAGTTCAGTGAAGTGTAGCGGGCCTTCTCTGGTTACACAGTTGTTTTCTCATAAGGATTTTTAATCTTCTATTCTTAGTACAAAGTTTTAGTTCACTTCTCTTCTGAGCTATTTGAAAACGTGTTGTGAAACAGTGGTAAGAAAATGTTGCCCAAACCTTCTGCTTAATATTAGTCACCTAATTTTGTCCAGTGGTTAGATGCCGGAGTGGTACATGCTTGGCTGTCCCTCCTCTCATTCACTGTCTTAATACCACAACATTTGCTTTTTACTACATTTCTTGAGGTTGTCTGTAAGTTTCTTAACTGTGAGTGCTTTGTCAGTTGAACATATTTTGTCACATGTTTTGTTGTTTGTTTTTAAGAGGATGCTAATTTGATAAACAGCAGTAATTCACAGGCCTTTTCTTATGCCAATATGTATCCGTATCACACAGTTTTTAAAGCTGTTCATAATGTCACAAGTCAAATTTAATTTAAATCCCCAGGTATTAGTGACAGATGACTGTGTACAAATCTCAACTTGTTACAGTGAAAGTTTCTGTTCTTCCTTATTCCAAAGAAAAATTTGAAGATCTGACCTGAGAAAGATAGGCTAGGGGGAAAAAGAAAAAATTTTTAGAACAGTTTTATCATTTAGTGCCATCTGTTGCAGTTTGAACTGTCTTGAACATGAGCTCTTGAGCGCTAGGGTCTGCCTGCCTTGATTTTTATCCCCCCCCACCCCCCTGAAAAAAACCATGACACCTCTCTCCCATTTAAACAACACTTCATTCTGCATTATTTTCTATCTCTAGCCTTTCTTCTTTGCATGGAAGAATGGAAATTTATGGTACCGACACTGCCTGTAACTGGATGCGTTATGGTATTATCAGAGGAAAATCTTAAGTCTTTGTTAGATGATGTGCAAGTACTGACATTCCAGGTTAGCTTAGTTTTCTGAACTTTTTCTGTGTCTATCAGACTTGAAAAATAAACCCCAAATATTTCTTTCTCTTTTTTTGTGCTTAGGGCTAGTATTAGAAACCTATACCAGCAGCAGGCCAGACTCAAATATCAGCTATGGCAACCCATGCATGAAGTTGATGCCTTTGAACCATTTCCTATAGATGAGACATAGCACGCGCTGTGGTGAGTCAACAATGTATTATTTTATTAGATCGTACTCCGTGGCAGAAAAAATAGTGCTTAATGCCAAAGTGCATGCTGATTTTCTTTAATTTTTTTGGTGGAGGGGAACATTAAAGTTACACTTCTAGTAATTTTTAGTACACATGAGCATAATGCTGTCTTCTTATAAATGCCTTTTTCAAGTGTATCATTTCTGCATTGTACATGTATCAGATGGAACACATTGGGAATATGGTTTTGGTGAAAGTGTGAAGATAGCAAAATAATAAAAAAAAGAATCCTACATATGCAGTGTTCTGGGCTTGATATAGCCACTATTTTACACCAATTTTTGTAATTAATGCTTTGCATCTCTTTTGATTTGAGATGGGGAAGGGGAAAGGTTGTTTTGTTTCTCTTTGTGATGACTGAAGAAGACTGTGAGGAATCCTGACAGAATTTTTTGACATATATCTCTTCATCCTTGGACAGGAAAATAAATTGTGAGAATAGTGATGAAAAGCAAATAGCCTTTTTTAAAATACTCTGTGGCTTCTAACTGTCTGTAAGTCTCCCAATAATTTCAATGCATATTTCTTACATAATAAGTCATTTTGATCCTGTTAATTTCTTTAGGATGGCTTTGGTATACCTTTGGGAGATGAGGAATTGTTTTTAGATGTCCCATGTAATCATAATAGAATTATTGTGAAGTCTTCTAACTCTTGAAGGTAGCCAGTTTTCTGTTCAAAACAAGCTTATATTCATTTTTTTCCCCCTAATACTAGCTAGATGTTTGTCAGCTGCAGTCACCATAACCAGTATAAACTGAAAGCCAACAGTTTTAAAAAGAAGCCACGGATCCAAGTTGATCTGTAGACTTCAAGCAGATCTTGTGTGATTTGACCTTTACCAGTGGCCAGTGTCAAATCTTATTCCTGGCGCTATTACACAAATAAGGTGTAGATCCAAGTCACTAAAATATTATTACTGTTTCATTAGGAGATATAACTCTTGTTATTTGTAGATCAGGCAGAGATGAAAACACATAGTACGTACTGACTGGTGGGCAGTAGTGATATGTGGCTAATGTAACAGTAATGAAATGGGTGCTCCGATGGCATGTCATTTTTATCCTTGGTAGAGTTGCTGAAAAAAATTGAACAGGTGTCAGTTAAATCAATTTGACTCTGCTCTGGAATGAAATGGGAGAGAAAGTAGCAGAAAGCAGTGCCTACTCGTCCACTGAAATACTCTGTGTTGAGTATTTCAACCCCTAAGGGGTTTCCCAAGGGTAGAAACCATTTGTTGCACATGAATAGTGATTTGTGGCATGAAAAGTCCAGGTCTGGATGCTCAGGTCCTTGACTGTGGACATCCAATGGAAACAAAACATTTATGTAGAACTTAGTTAAAAAACTCCCTGTACTACTACTTTGATATTTTAACTTCTTATGGCTTTTAAGGCCTATTGCATTTGTCGTAAGGCAATTCTTGTTAGCAAGACAGCCTTCATCTTGGTTTAATATGTGGGCTCTAAAAACCGTGACACTTAACCTTTCTTATATGAATGGGTCTGAGTGAGTTTTGAATTAATGATGAAGCCCAAAACCATACCTTTTTTTAATTTTTTTTTTTTTTAATTTCTGTGTTTAGGAGCATATAGGTAACCTGCTAGTTGTAGATAATGAGAGTTTTAAATAAACTGGCAACAGGAAATTATATATGATTTATGGTAGTTGATAGTGTTGTGCAAATAAAGGATTATAACACATCCGTAATGAACAGTTGCTAAAGAGAAGTTGTGTGGAATTTTTATGGTGTTGTATACATGTTAACACAATTAGCCCATAGTCATGGCAGTTCAGTTCCTCTCACCATTAACATATTAAAAATTGCTGTGTATGTAGAAAAATCTTTTTGAAGAAGCTGGGTGACGATAATCCCCACTCTTAGCAATTTTACATTTAGTAGTATATGCAATACTAATTTTGGAATACAGTGATACTGCTGTCTACAAGCAGTGTGACTTGATCATTTGTCCTTCAGGTTGCCAAGATGTCTTTGTCTCAATGTTGTAGCTATTGATATTGCTGTGTGGTATTTGAAGCATGCACCAATGGCTCTGTTCAGTGTACTTTCTCTCTCAGTTCAATGCACATCTAAGTTACCTCCTCCAGCTTTGTTCTTCCCAATTTAGATTTTAGGATGGGTAATCAGTACAAATAGACAGCAGGTTTTCAGAAACAGTGTATGATATGAATCAAAAGAACTCAAGAGATGTCATAGGTAGAGAGTTGCTTGAGAAGTTTTCCTCCCAACTGACATAATTTTACCAGACAAAAATCACTTTGAACACATACCTGTATTTTGCTTTCAGCCATTTCTGTTTATTAAAATGCAAGCTTTATAATTGTGGAAGTTGTATGTGAAATCAGAAACCAGATCTAAAACTTAGCATATAACTGTCAAAGTTAAATTAACTGTCAAACAACTTTTAAAAATGGTCATGAAAAGTAGCATTTGGAGAACAAAAATACTTACCAATACTCATCACAAAAAAGAGCAGGTAATGAAAAAACTTAGGATATTTTGTTTAACATGAAAGTAAGGTTAGTGCTATGGGTGATGGGAGTTTTGTAAAGCTCCTAATTTTGGTTAGAAATCATGTGAGAGAGGCTTTGATATATCTATGCAGATGAACAAAGTGCCTGGAATAAAGTAATTTTACTTTTTTTTTAAGCACTTATAAAAAGATCCTCAAATGTTTCTTTAGAAAGTCTTGGCTTGGTATCTTGCAACTAGAGTTTAGTACAGTTGTACCAGACTTGTATCAGAGGAGCTCAGAGCACAATTTTCTGAGAAACGTGTTCTGCTCCTCTGCCTTCTTTAATAGAAAAAGTCTATTTATATTAAACTTGCTGCATACGATAACTGTAAAAACTTCTTATCTGTTATTGATGGTGGCAGCGATGTAATGAGCAACATTTTTCCCATGTGAGAACTGTTGCCTTAGCATATTTCCAAAAGCTATTTGTCATGTGATCAACTACATACAAACAAAGGTTTTCCAGAAGTGACCTGTAATTGTCAACACTTTAACTGTTCACCTTCCCTACTCTTCAAGAAGGCTGGATTTTTTTCCAGAAAGTGCCAAGATCTTTGCTTTGGATTACAGACTCTTCAGTCTAACCACTTGATCACCTTTTATTTTAATAAACTTCACTGGAAATGCCCATAAAAGGGAATTTTCCTGCCTTTGCATTTTTTCTTGTTGTTGATTTTTTTTCTTTATTTGGTGGGTTTTTTGGTCTCCTCAGGCTATTGTTTTGCAGGATGTTTTCACTCCCTTTTAAACTCAGATAGCATTCTTTTTTATTCTGTTACTTCTCATTCTGATTGATATCCCTTCTCCCTCCATCCTTGGTTTGTCTTTACTGATCCTTGCAGCCTGTAAGATTACTATTTTAATTAAATGATATTGAAATGTAGCATTGTCGACTCTTGCGGTATTTGGTTTTTTTAATGCCCTAGGCTCAGTGTCGCACACATATGAGAAACTATGAGTTTTCTTTTAATAAAAAGTAGGCTTTTCGTCCTTATTCCTGAAAAAAATGAAGCTCAAGTATGTGAAAGCTTGAGGCTTCAAAAATACATAACCCTCCCATGAAGATTATTCCCTAGCAGTATCTCAGAAATTTGGGGGCATATGACATGGTTCTTAGACGTTTGGGACTGGCAGTCTTACAAAATTATTTTTAGAGTTAGTTGGAAAGTGAAGATTTGCTATCCTTCTGAATGCTTGTAAAGACACGGACATACCTCTGTTCTGTATGTGTCAGCATTCCTCCAGTAGCCTGGATTGGCCTAGGAAAAGTCAAGCTATTTGTGCATTTAAGAAGTGAAAATGAAGTTGTTCTAAAAAATTCAGGTGCAGATGTCTGTCTTTGGGGTATCTCCAGTTGTTTAATTTCACTTCGAAATACTGATGGATCAAATGCTTTTATTCTGCCATGTGTCAGTCTGTGCTTATTGAAAAGGAGTGAACTTACTTTACAAGCTTAATACCTCCCTGTGCCAGGTGTGACATGTGAACATATCACGTGAAGTATTTGTGTGTGTGTCTGTATCTTTTGAGTTGCTGATGGAAAAAATAACTCTGTGCTACCTGGCAGGCTAGTTCAGTATTTGGCAGGCTCCCCTCCCAACCTTATGGAAAATATCCAGGACTATTGCTGTAGAATATGGGAGTAGAATGTCAAACAAATATCTTCTGAACCTTTGAGTAGTTTTTCAGTGTGATACTTGAGTTGTATTAAAATAATTTGAATAGCCTGCAGAAGAATAAATGGAAATACTAAATCAATAACAAAAAACACAGAGAATGGTGCCAGTGGAAGGGTGGAAAAGAGACCAAGACAGCAGTAAATTCAGCTATGTTAATGGGTATGACATAAGAACCCATATTATATAAAGTGGTGGGAAGTACTTTGTAACCACAAGGGGAAATATTTTGCCTGCTTCCTCTTCTAGACTTGTCAGTGTGGTGTGTTGACTCTGCCTATTTCTTTGTGTGCTGTTCCTCGCAAAAGAGGCTTTTTCTTGGAATCATTAAGGTTGGAAAAGACCTCTAAGATCATCGAGTCCAACCATCAACCCAACAACACCACCATGCCCACTAAACCATGTCCCTAAGCGCCTCATCTACCCATCTTTTAAATACCTCCAGGGATGGTGACTCAACCACTTCCCTG
>NW_008824008.1:657596-661526 GCF_000699105.1 Pygoscelis adeliae
GGCAGGCGCTCCCTCCTCTGGCTCGGGGAGTTGGGGGGCTGGGGCCCCCTCTCACTCCCTGCACTTTTGCCTTCGCGGGTTTTGCCGCGGTTTCGCCGGTTTAGGAAGGGTCCCCCGGAGCGATCTTCCGCTCCGGAGCCCTTCGCCGCTGTGGCTTCGCTGAAATGGCACAATTCTTATCACAATCTGTCAATAGGAGCAGAAACGTGAACATACTGTGTAATACCATCAGCTTTTCCTTTGCTCACCTTCCCTCTGCTGTTGTGTGTATCAGAAAGAATGGGGAGCATTGACTGTGAGTTAAGAGTATAGCTCTTGTAGAGGGAAGCACCCGCAGTACTGGCAGTACTGCGTATCAACGTTCATGCTCACTGCACTAGGGTTTAGGTCAGGTTGGCTCAAGGCAGTGGTATGCTAACTGCTGTACAGGCATCAGGTTAGCTGCTTTAAGCTCTTGGGGCAGTCATTTCCCAACTATAAAAAAGGAGTAAAACGAGTGAAACACATGTATGGGGTTATCGATGCAATGCAGCAATTATGATGTTAATGTCATGATCCTTCTCTCTTAAGTATTGTGTGTTGGGATGGAGTGTGGCAGACAAGTGAAAGGACAAAGGCAAATATGCATGATGGAGGACTATCCAGAAGGGTGAGGTTATCCAGAGGTTATTTAAACTCTTACATCCACAGCCTCATCTACAGCACCTGAAGTATCCTTATTGCGTTGGATGCAGACTGCTGTGTGGTAGCAGGTTAGCAAAAAGAGAGTGAACATTGCAGGTGTGGTGCAGTACTTGTGCATTCTTAATACGCTCTAAATTCCTGGCAAAATTTATAAGAGCAATTCACCTATGGTGAGTTTGAGGAGACATAATTATTAAATAGGCATTCGTGAGCTGCTGGATGTTGAATAGCTCTGGCTTTGTTTTATAAAAATCAGAATTGTTCAGGCTTACAGTTTTTAATCACTTTAAAGAAGATTAAGAATATAAGAACAGCCAGTAGTCTCACAGGAAAAATCCATCTAGCAAAGGTTTCTGTCCTCAGTGGCTCTTAGCTAAATATTTGGTGAAGAAAAGTGAGAACAAGATAAGCAATCATTGTTTCTCTTGCTGTGTCCTCCCGTATTCCAGAAGTTTGATTTTTTTTGAGACAGGAATTGTTTCTTTGTGTTAAAAATTCTGTTCCCTAATTCAACATTTTCTGCCCAGTTCATGTTTTATGACCTCTTTTCTAGGTGCTCAATATAAAGAACAAGTTCTGGCTGCATTACAAATGCTGGATTTTTTTTTTTTTTTAAAGTGATGTCAGGTGTAGATATTGGTCCTATCCCGGGAAAAAAAAATTCTTCTTGTGTGAACCCACTGTAAGACTGCAGGGGCTTTGAAAGTACTATGAATATATAATAGCATCCTGATAAGAAGTTCTGATTCGTAGCAGATATGAAATAATTGCTAAAAGTAATGTTTATACAGCAGACTCTGGAGTAATTTATCGTGTATGTAGCTTTGTGTTAACATGGCTACTATCCCAAGCTAGGTCATCTAGATCAATGCAGCATATGATACATTGCATATTATGATATATCATACTATACATATGATACTAATCTGCTTCCTTACTGCCTTTGCTTCTGGAAAAATTTAACTCCACTTAGGTATCCAGCTAGTAGGGTTACTTTCCTTGGAGTAGCGTGTAAGGTGGGCTGAGCAGGTGTCAGTGCTCTCTGTTCTGACCTGCCAACACTGCATGAGAGGGGAGAAGGTTGGGAGGATTTTCTTGCTTTATAAGCTGTTAGGATTGAAATAGAGAATACAACAGAAAGCAGGGAGGAATTAATTACCCTGTGTTTCATAGAGTGCGCGTGAAGGTTTTTCTTGGTTGCACATCAGAACCAGATGACATAATGACCTATAATAGTATCCAAATGTTGCTGTCCTGTTCCTGTCCCTGTCTCAAAGCAAATTTTTCTCTGAACCTAAGTGGTTACTGTTGTTGGTGGGTTTTCACCGTTTAACTTTGCTACTTCATGCCTAGTCCAAATACTGTGTATATAATTTACCTCAGAAAATTCAGAGATAGTTTTTAAAAATTGGCTCATATCCTTAAATAGGAACAGAAAAAAAAAAGGGCAAGCAAAAAAGAAAAATACATTTTAATGCTGTTTTTCTTGAAACAAATCCCCCCAAAAAATCCTCTCTGAGCTGTTCCTGAAAAAGATCTGCATGGCTTAATTGTGAATCATAATGCTACTTAAATGCCTGCATTAATTTTATGTTAGATTTCAGTCTTCAGTGTGTAGATAGATGTTTTTATGGCATCATGAATGCTTGATTTGCTGTTGTACTTAAAATTAATTTTATTATCTGTCAAGCTGCATGAAGAGAATCTGGTGGATGTCTTCCATTACAGAAGAATGTCAAAAAAATACCTACGTGTTTGTACAAATGGCAATGATCTATAAATCCTTTCATTAAAAACAGTGATTTCAAGGTGGTGTATACTCCTCAATTTAACAAACCCATAGAGCAATTCTCTGCTTTTCTTTTGAGGTTTTTAAAAAATAAAGACAAGGATATCTGCTTGGTTTTGGCTTTTTTAGGTAGCTGTGGCAATTGTTAGTTGAGCTTACATGCGTAGGCTCAAATCTTCTACATAATTACGTTGATTGCCCTAAGAATGGGATGATTTACACCAGTTGAGATTTGCATTCTGTAGGTTTGATTTAATTTTTTTTTTAGGTGGCACTAGGTTTGTTGCAGAAAACTTCTTCTCTGGTTCGATGGAGGCTGAGTTTCTGGACTACCGACTTTTCCTCCACTTCACCCAAGCTTAATTTCTGAGCTTTTGTTTCTCATTAATGTGGAAAAAAATCTCTGGCTGTCAACATTACATGCGGCTGAAACTGTCACATATGAAGCAGTATTGTCAAAACTGAAGTATTCAAAAAACCTCGAGTGAAATGTTCAGACTCAGAGGCTGTTTGATTTTGTTTGTGAGCTTGTAGGCTACCTTTGGGTCTCATTGTTAAGGTTTTCTCTGAAAACCAAAAGGGCGTAAAAACCTAAGACAGGCTTGAGGAAACAAACCAGTCAATAGGAAAATTACAGCAAAAGTTTTTGGTGTCAGCAGCGGTGGGATAAATTTTACAGCAAATTTTGTTGGAAACACAGTTATGCATGGATCAACTGCCCAGCATCCTTACCAGGTAGAATCTGACCTGGGAAGTACTTCTTACTTTTTTTTGGAAAATAGTTCAAGATCCCCCCAAATGGCTATCAAATGTTAACATTATAAAATGAAATAGTTCTTTATATGTAAAGGAAGCTTTCTGACACATTTTATTGTATCTTGAAGGTGGGCGGTTGGAAGGCAAATTTGCTCTGGGTTGCATCTCCCACTATCAGTTTAGATGTACATTGCCCCACATCTTTTTCCACCTGAAACTTAGTACGGACTTGGCTAGTTGGCTCAATAGTTTGTTCATCTGAATGGTCTGGACACTAGGTAGTCCATACCAATTAACCAGCAAAGCAGAACTTGGTGGGGTCATGGGAACAGTATGGACAAAGACAATCTAGATGTATCTCTTGTGCTGTGCAGTCTATTTTTATAGTTCTGAGGCTATCAGGCTACTCTCTCATTAGTTCTTTGTTCTTTTTGTCAATGAATGAAAGAAAAATTAAAACTCGGCTCAAATTTTGAATGGTATCAGGAACATAAGCTTTTTGACACTAGATTCTGGTGGTGTTAATGAAAAGAAAATAAAGCCACACATTCCTCTTTTGCTCTTTTTCTTTCTCAAATCCCTTTTGCAGTAGTGAGGAACATCTCATACTGTCCCATGTAATTGACAGTGATACTGTTATCTAAGCTAGTTATGCTGCAGCTTTTCTTAAGGGTTTAGCTAGTATAGAGGACTGGACGCTT
>NW_008824008.1:661568-719599 GCF_000699105.1 Pygoscelis adeliae
TGGAGAGAACTGCAAAGAAGAGAGCTATAATCAAGTTAGGCTTTAGTGGCCTTGAAAATTATAGGTGAGTCATGATATCCAAGATTTCAGAGTAAATGTATATCAAGTGCACTTGAATTGCTAATCCTTGTGCAAGTACTACTGTTTTTTCCTCACTGTAAGAGTACTTTTGGACTAATGATTAATTTATGTGTGAGCTCTATATTACACAACTGGTAAGAGATCAGAATAGATCAAAGCAGACTTGGAGCTGGTTAAAGCTAGAACTGCTTGGGCATTTTCAAAGGAGCAATGCTGAATTGTGGCAGGAGAGAACATGATCCACTGGTGAAGGTAAACACTTTAACTAACAGGGTGAAGGCAATAGTGGCAGTTTTTAAAATGGCAAAAAATATTATACATAAAATTACTTCCTAGAGACCCTACGGCACATAAATCAAACAGCCCATCATACGTGACAATGATTTTTTTTTTAATAGGAAAGAGAGAAAAATTCAGTAATATATTCTAAATCTTGACTGTCAGCAACAAAGTCCAAATTGGGATGTAAGTGGTGATCACTAAATTAAGTTTGACCTCTGACCTCACACCTGGAAATACTGCAGAGAAACTTCCTAGTGCTCAGTGAGCTAATTTTAATCGTCTGCAAGCATAAATCAGTTTAATTAGCAAGTCTACTCTGCTCTGGTGAGACTCCATCTGGAGTACTGCATCCAGCTCTGGAGTCCTCAGCACAGGAAAGATATGCACCTGTTGGAGCGGGTCCAGAGGAGGTTCACAAAAATGATCAGGGGGATGGAACAGCTCTCCTATGAAGAAAGGCTGAGAGAGCTGGGGTTGTTCAGCCTGGAGAAGAGAAGGTTCCGTGGAGACCTTGTTGCAGCCTTTCAATACTTAAAGGGGGCTTACAAGAAAGATGGGGACAGACTTTTTAGTAGGGCCTGTTGAGCTAGGACAAAGGGTAATGGTTTTAAACTGAAAGAGGGTAGATTCAGACTAGATATAAGAAAGAAATTTTTTACGCTGAGGGTGGTGAAGCACTGGAACAGGTTGCCCAGAGAGGCTGTAGATGCCCCATCCCTGGAAACATTCAATGTCAGGTTGGATGGGGCTTTGAGCAACCTGATCTAGTTGAAGATGTCCCTGCTTATTGCAGGGCGGCCGGACTAGATGACGTTTAAAAGTCCCTTCCAACTCAAACCATTCTATGAAAAGAAAAACTTGGCCAAGTAGATAAACAGGGTACAAACCAATACCCCTGAAGTAGGACTAATGCTATTTCACAGTAGTTGTCTTCGTTGAGCAACCTGACCTAGCAGTTGCATGCTTATTCCCTTCTCCAGTAATGCCTCATACAGAGTTTGGTGTTGTCAAGCCTCAGGTTTTTGTTACCCGTACTGCTGGGTTACAAAGCCCAATTGAAGCTTCTCCTGGTCTTGTGATGTAAGCTACTTTTGTTCCACCACCTACTCCATTTCTTGCTGCTCTAAACACTACTGCTTTGCCGATTTTGTCTGCAATTTAAGCACTTGTATTAAAATACATGTCATTTTCACAACTAACGCAGTTCCCTTGTATGTAGGGATCTTCTGAAAGGATTCTGCTGCATCATCATTTACAAGGACTTTTAGTCTCATACCCTTCATCTTTTTCCCAAGATACTCTTTTTGCAGGCTAAAGGTGAAAGCTAATATCTTAGATAATGGTGAAGCACAAATGCTAGACATCGTTGTCTTAGCCTTCCATACATTGTTGTAGCTATAAACTTTTCTCCACTTACTTATATACTTCTTTTTAACAGAAATGTCTTCCAAAAATACTTTCGAATTGTGAAAAAAAACCCCAACCAACAGAAAAAACCCAAAACAGAGAACATGTGGCCTTTCCACTAGTTCCCTAAATTCTTCTCCTCTGCTTTCTGCACATGTCAGCAGAGCTGGTTTTGATCCCATCCAGAGCTCTTTGGAGGGGTGAAGAGGAGGAAACTTTTTTATTTCAGCCATCAGGATTACCAGTATTTTGGCTTAGAACTTGCTCTGAAATAAAAACAGGTTCCAGAATCAAATTATTCTTATCGCTGTGCCTTACTGACAAAACTGTTGCACCTCTCTGCTGCAGTCTTGCATCCATCACCCCTGTTCCTTTTCAGAGTCTGCCTTTTCCTCTCAGAATGAGTTGCTTTTTAGTTTCATCCTTTGCTGGTTCTGTGTTAGAAACTGTCCTTGAAAAGGTTTGGTGGATGTTTCCAAAAACAGATGCTCAAAGTAATACTGTGTGGAACACCCAAAAGAGCAACAGCATGATTTTCGGTTAGACCTGCAGGCTCGTTTTGTCTAGTGCAGCTCAAGGTCATAAGTAAGTGTGATGTTAAAAATTTTAAAGAAAGTTAAATGACTTCTTCAACACAATACCATGAAAATTCACGTCCATGAGAAAAATTCAGATTCGAGATGTAGAGTAAATTCAGACTAGCAAGTCTGTACCTTGAAAAGTTCGGTTGTAATGAGGCTGTTTAGTAGCCATGCTGGAAATGAAACAGACTTCCTTGTCTAGGATGCTCCTTTATTCAATCAGTAAATCCTTAATTCATTGCATAGCATAATCTGTGAAGGATTCTCAAAATTCTCTTGCTGCTGTCCAGTCCAGAAATCAGTAACTGTTTCATTTAGTTCACTGGGCGCCATGTCTCTGGCTGGGGAACAAATAGAACAGACAACAAAAAAGCAGCGTACCTTTGTTTTGCAGGATTTCTTTTGCTGAATTTTTTTTTCCCCCCATATGAGGCACTACTTGCTTTTGACACTTTAAATTTATGTTATTTATTTTCAATCCTTATGTTCCAATGCAAAGCTTCAACTTGGAGTTGAGAGTTATCTGAGGGAGTGAGTGCCATAAATGCCTTCTGTTTGTCTGTGAATGGGAATGTCTCTGTCCTCCAGGAATTTTGTGTTGTAGCACCGAGCTGCCGTTTGGAACGACTGTGTATCACTGCTCCAAAGGACAAGTGTATGTAAAGATAACTAGCAGTCTCGGCAGCTAGATGGAGGCAGAATGGGGATAGATGTAGCAAGGTAGAGGCAGAATGAGTTTTAAACAAAATAAGACATATTTAGCTGTGCTGTTACGTTGGATTTATATCTGTTACATCATTGCACTTAATGGCATATGGAGAGCTTTGTAATGTTGATTACACCTCCACCTGATATTGTTTACAGTAGCTTTAATGAATATATAACTAGCCATAAACCCCAAAATTTTAATTTATATTCATGGTGAATAGTATTATTGTATCTCCCAGTAGATTTTATGGTTGTACATTAATAAAACTTTCTGCTCTTTATTACCATGTATGAAAATAAAAAATGGTGTCAAGAGACATCTAAGCAGTTATTCCATCTTTGATACTAAGTAGTACTGCAGATGGATAACATGAAATTCATGTCTAGAATCACTTTGTTCCTATAGTAAAAAGAAATATTTGGGCTCAAAGCTTCTGCTAGGCTAGTAAGTCATCAGAATGAATAAAAACTTTCATTATGGTTTTTGGCATTGTAAGTTTATGTTAAATATTGCTCTTTAGCAAGTGATGCAAGCATTTTCTTTCAGTTAGGGTGAGGCCCAAAATACATCTGCCTACTTATCAAAAACGACAGATGTTGCCATTAAATTGCTCAAATTTACCATCAGAAAATTGCGTTGCTTTGGTATTACACTTCTTTTTTGGCACTTAGTCCTTAGGGTTTGTTTTTTTTCATGTTAAATGTCAGCCTTTTAATGATGGCTACCCCATAATGCATATAATGGGGAGTTGGGAAAAAAAAACAACAAAAAAAATCCCAAGCTATGCTGGGGTTTATTGTAATTTCCTTTTGTGAGGTATAAAATGCAGTAAGTTTGTGGAATACAGAGCTATTTCCTCAGGACACAGAACTTGGCCTCTCTGTGCATGTGGTATTTTGCACTATTTTCCATGCTATAGAATTTTATGGCTTAATTCTCTAGCACAATGCATCATCAGTGCTGCTTATTTGCATTGATTTGTCAGTCTTGTTATTTTAAATAAATAGAATATGCAGTAAATCACAGCTGGCTTTTGAGACTTAAAATTAAGTCAGTGAATTAATTGATTTGTCCTTGCGTATGATAAATAAGTGTTTGTTTGTTTGCAAAGTACCATGTTTGGTATTGAAATGTAATGTAACCCCAGGGGTGAAAACAAGGAGAAGAGAAAGGGAAGATGGTGCAGAGCAAAGACAAATGGCGGCAACTTTGACATGGTTGTTGTTGGAGTCCAGGACAAGGTAGTCTTGATGCTGTATGTGACATAAGCATTTTTTTTGCAGGAGACTTTCACATAGTCAGTGAGTGTTTGTTAAACATTCGATAAGTGTAGCTGACAAGTGTGCTATGCTTGCAGAACCAGCGGTCTAGAAACATGGAGGACAATGTAAAGGGTGTTTGCATAAGAGGGCAGAAAAAGCCTCCTGCTAATATGATATTAAGACTTTGTCATTGAAGTGGTTTGGTAGGACAAGCCAGCGCCATGGGAAAATCTGCCAAGGGAAAAAGTACAATTAGTTACCAGCATTTGAAATATCCATTCAAATTATGACTTTGATCTGTTAATAAATTTTGGAGTAGGAAAGTAGAAGTAAGTGTCTGACACTGTTGGTAGTTGAAAATAAGCAAAACCTTTGCCTTCAACTAAGTTGTCTGGAAGACGGGGGAGGACATCATGGTTGCATGCAGGAAGGAAGAGCAAGCAACCCAGTGGATAACCTTGTGTCTCTCTGAATTAGTTGCTGTCAGAATATCACTGGGAGAGGAGACAAGGTACAGCTGCAGGAAGAACCAGGCGCAGTTCTTAACTGCAGGTTTTCCTGGTCACTTCTGTAGCAGCACTCTGCTATAACTCTGTGACATTGTATGTATTCACTGGTCTGTCAGAGACCTGTTAGTACTAAGGCTTTACTGTTGCAACTGTCCTTATTTTCCCTTTGTCTAGAAGGCATCAAGGCCATTCTGTCACATCATTTTGATGGATTTACTCTCCCATCTTTCCATTTTCCCCTTTCCCATCTTGTGCTTGGGGGGTGGTATTTGGGGTGGCATGTGAGATGATGCTCCAAGAGCACTCCAGAGGGGAGGCGATAGTGGTGACAATCTGCTGTGTGTTCTCTTGTTCCAGGGCAAGGTCCAACCACACGTGAGTGCTATTGCATCTCATGACCATAACTGACAGAAATCTCTTGATTTTACTGACTGTTTTCTTACTGCTGTTGTAAATCGAGAGCCATGTTTCCTTTTAAGCCTTGATTTTTTTTTTAGGCTTACAAAATTTAATTTAGATGAAATATTCCCGTTGGCATTCAGTGAAGAATTAATGTCTCCTTCAGTTCTGCTCAAATCCTGTTTGATACAGACATTTGGTTTGGGTTGATATTGGACAACAGCCATTTATGCATCTCTTTATCTCAAGACAGGGTTTTTGCTGGAAATCAGTTTTGGTTTTGTCTTTTTGTTGCTTCACACACTGCCTCCTCAGACCCTTCCCCGGCATGAAGTGTTCATTTTCTTTTCATGTGACTATTTCTGAAAACCACCATTGCTTTCTTAAAGAGATATCAATTCTGGGTAGGGAGTAGCACAAACACACAACTGTAGAGGAGCCTTCTAAAGGACACATTGTTTTAGTGTCAAATACTTACCCTCTTTTTAAAAGGTTTGTGAGCCATGCCTCATTTAAACAGATTTTATGGTTATTTACCTCTTCTGATGAGCCTCTGAAGCACAAGTAGGTGGTAGGGTGGGGGGAAATGGAGTGAGATAGTAGGCTTTTCTTTCTGTTTATTGTCTGAAAATGAGCCTGGAGTTCTGTCTTTATTTGCATACATTTTATAAGTGACAGAGCTTAAGTTCATAGAACATATTTGCAGAAGATTTGGGAGTGAGGATTTGAAGGGATACTTGTTTTGACAAATACGCTATGTCAGGTAAAAGCAAGTTATTTTGCTCAATTCTTTCCTTACAAAAACTGTACTATCTTCAGTTTCATACACTTTTGTAAGTCCTAAGTTGTCTTCTAAGCAAGCCACTTAAAGGATTTTATATTGTTGTTTGATTAAAGGAAGAGCTGTGCTGTCTAGGATTTGTGCATAACATTGCAAGAGAATCTTACTACAAGTTTTAAGTTATCTTGTTAACTTGGTAAGTTGATCTTGGTAAATTAGCCTATTTTCCAGGTCAGGAGTTATGCCAGTGACAATCAAATGCGTAGCTTAAATTAGTATATAGCAAACAGAATAGTTTTCTATGGAGGCTATTTTTTTAATCAAGATTCCAGTGATGGCATGTCACCAAGTAAGGCAGTGGGTATTGTTTCTTGATTGATTAGACACTAAATTTAATTTGCATGTTGCCTCTTAGCTTTAATGTGGAAAACAAATGCAGGATTTAGAAAAGCGGGGATTAGTGATAGGAAGATGCATATAAAATCATCTTGTAGTGTTTTAAGAGTAAGTGAGCAATTGCTGGCTTGTGATTCAGAATTCATTTTTCTAATATGCTTATGTTAACAGTTTTATAATTAAGCTTCACTTAAAATTCTAATAATAATTTCCTTTTCCATTCAAGCATAACAAAGCACTTAAACAAGCATTAATAAGCCTCATATCAACTTTGAAAAATAAGTATTATTGCCCCTGTTTTACAGTTGGGTAAACATAATTGAGGGTAAGCAATTTGCTCTGAAGTGACAAATACTGCAAAGGGGACCTCCTGGACATTCCTTCAACTGTGTGGACCACAGTGTTAAAGTGCAGATAGCTGGGTAGATCCCTAAATATTAAGGTTTAATAACAAAAAAATGAGCTCAACAATGCTTACTGTAGATGAAAAAACTTTGTGTAAATAACATGTATTGTGGCAAAAAGTGTGGGTCTCAGATTTTTTTGGGAAAAGACAAGGACTTGGTGTTTTGGTTGATCTGCCTTTTTTTCTGAGGTCTTCTGCTCAGCTTTTTCTGCAAAAATAGTAGTTTCTCTTCTGAACAGGCTTTTGTGCCTTTCTGACACATAAATGTAGACCCTTGAACTTCAGCTGTGTGAAGGCCCAAGACAGGCCTGCAGATCTGCAGTGCATCATCCTTTGCGAGGATAGAGGTCTCTCTGTGCTCTCTGCTGCTGTGGAGATTAAGAGCCAAGGAGCATGGCCTGTAGTGGATGACCACAAAAGCAATCCATGAGCCTTTGCTGGGCAAAACATCATGGTCAATCTATTATTTCACAGCTCACCTGTTCAGGCAGGAAGACCCTGAATCTTGGCTGGGATATAGCACTTTGATCCAGCCCTTGACAAAATGCCCAGCCCAAGCTGAATTTGAAGGACCTCTCAGCTCCTCAAAGTATTTCCAGTTTCTTCTGAGCAAAGACATTGTACATGACCTTTCCACAATGTTTTTCTGTGCTCAAGGCGCATGTCACTGAGAAGGTTGTAAGCAGGAAAACAAAGCAGTCTAACATCAGTTGCATGTTAACATAGGGAAAACTTTCCTTTCTATTGGGAAGTAGATAGGTGGACCTCATCAAGATGCATTCAATGATTAAAAAGCTATAGAGTAAAATTGCTGGACTAAATAAAAGCTAATCTTGCAGGGTTTTTTTAGCGTAAATTCACAGGAAACATATAACCAGCCACTTCCAGAAATATATCCTAACCTGCACCGCAGCAGGAAATACAGAATAAATAATTACAGATGCCTCAATGGAAGGCATACCACAGCAGGCAAGGAATTGAAAACCTTCCTTCCTTCAGAAGAAAAAAATTAAATCACACAGTAAGAAAGTAGAAGAAAAAAAAAAAGAAAAAAAAATGGAAGCAAACCATAATAAATAGTGATGAAGCCACCTGGAAATTAAAAGCCCACCTCTAGGGGAGAGGAAGAATTTTGGTGTGGCCAAAGACTGCTGATGTCTTCTGACTTAATTACACTCCAGTGTTGCTTACTAATATTATTCACAAGTGTCATCACGGTATTTGTGTAGTATGTATAAAGTTCACAAACACAGAAGTCAAAGCCATTCACATTGATCAACAGCTTGCATCCCCATGGCTGAAAAGGCACTTCCCCATATAACAGCATATGCATTGTTGTATAGTATATATAAATCTGTCTATATGTATTGTAAATTCAAGACTACAAATTTATATGTGAAACATTTTGACATGACTGAGAAATCTGTTTATTTCCTGAGAGGTAATTTAGATATTAGAACATAAGGTATTTTTGACAAGTATTTAACCTTCGTGCACATTAGAACTTCAAGTACTTACCATATCTAAGCACTATTTGGCCTTAAATTAATTATTAAATAGAATTTGCATTCAAGCATATTAATATTTGACCCACAGATTAAAGGGGCAATGAGACAGTGTTTGGTACCTGACTACAACAGAAGGAGAAAGAAATTAAAATAGTGCTGTGTCTCAGTTCATTTTTAGGAGTGAACAACTATGATAAGGAAGAATTTTTTCTAATGGGAAGGAATATAATCCTTTTGCTGCATTGTCGGTGTTAGTAGAAGTAACTCTAGTCTGTCTCTAGGAGGACTAGTAAGACAACCTCAAAGTGAGGGAAGCAAGATAAGCAATGTAATCAAGGTACTGGAGTTGGAATGGAAGAAATTCAAAATTTGGGATACTAATCTGCATTATTAGTCTGCAGTTAATTTTTTAACTTTGATTTGAGAAACAACAGCATCCATCGGCAATTGAATTTTTGTTATGGAAAAAAGTATTCAGCTGCATTCTGTCCTTTCTGGCTGCTTTATTGTTTCTGTCAACAAGCATTTCTGGATCCAGTACTACACACAGGACTAAAAAAGAGACAGCTCAACTTACCAGGATAATTGTATGCATACTTAATTTTAAGCAGCTGAATCATCCTGACAAATCTAACTTGAAGCAGTTGAACAGTGCCTTAATCAGACTATTCAGGTACTTAAAATTAAGCACATCGTTAAGAACATTACTACATTAGGTTTGAATGCAGAAAAACATAATTGCAACACAGCAAAAAAAGTTTCCACAGGCAGAAGTCACAGTTCTCTCTCCAGTTTGTTGTCAACCTCCCACATGCATAGTTGTATTTACATCATGGTTTTCTTCAACCCTAGCAATATCAGCATGTTTGTTGGCTAAAGCTGCTGAACTTTCTGTCATTGCTTCCCAATATTAGAGACGAAGAGTGAAATAAGAGGCGTAAGTCTGAAACAAAGCTCTCATTATTAGATACCAGACAGCTATAATCCCATCTGTGTAGATCTACAGCCAGGATCTGGGTCATGTGAAATACTCCCTCCTTCCAACCAGAAGCCCTCTAATGGTTATTCATGACTAATTTTAAAGAGAGCACTGCAATATACTGCTAAGTGAATGTATTCTCATCTTTAGAATCCCTCCCACTGAACAGCATTTCAAGCAGCCATTATTATAACAGTCCTGACAACTCCCTGACTAATCCTCATCCATGTGTGTCCGGTATTATTAACACTTAACTGGTCAGAGCTCAATCTTTGCTACTCTCTGAGTGTTTCGTCATGCAGTGCCTGAGTGAAACTGTCATATGTGTCATACTGTCAAGCTAAAATGCATAACCCATTTCCACTTGTTAATTTGTTTACTGACACTTCTCATGTAAAGTGTATCTCTAAAGGTGGTGGTGGCAGTTCTAATTGCTGGTGCAAATCTTGGTTGTTGCTTCTGCTGTTCTTTAAGTATAAATAAGCGTGCTATGTAGATGTCATATAGTACAGTGTTAGGTGTTTCCCATTCATGTTGCCCTGATATTCTTCTGATGTCTCAATTTGCTATGACTGCAGTGCTGGGCACCAGTGGTCATTATCTGTAGGCACAGTCTTGACCGTAGAAGGTGACTTGTCTCTCCTGTCAGGAGTATTTGTCCTACTATTCCTGGTTGCTAAGCTGTTGTCATGTAGCAGTTGCTGCAGTGGTCAAAATAGGTTTTATCTGGCATATTCTGCAACTAGATCTTCTGAAATGCTCTTTACAATTTTAGATTTAAAAGTGGCTTCGAATTCACTGGCTGAGTTCTGTCAAATAAGAGTAGGTGTCCAATGTATTTTTCTTCTTTCATCACAAACTAGATTTTACCTGGACTGACCTTAAAATTTTCTGCTTGGGCCTTTGCCATCTCTAGCTTCAGTCTCTGCCTGAACTGATGCTCTTATCGTGTCATCAGCTATTATATGAATGCTGAAACACCTCCAGGTTTTTCTGTGTTTGTTAGCAAAAATACTTTGTCTGCTGATTTGATTGCCAAAAATAAGTAGATGGAAAAACATTTTTTTTTCTTTCTTCCTCCCTGCCCCTTCAAAGTATGTGGTTCAGACTGTTGATTATCTGAGATCTGATTTGTTAGTATCTGTGTGGATTACTAAGTATGTTTTTATTAATTTGGCTGTACTGAATGTCTGCTATGGGGACTGAGGAATGCTGTCTCAGGATAACCTTGTTAAGGTGTCTGAAATCGAGGTGGATTCTTGCTATGTGTCTCAAGTTTTTGCCAGGTGTAGAGTGGGCTTGTTTGCTTCACCTGTGAGTCCCTCCTTTTACTGGCTCTGCGCATACAGCTCCCTACATCTGTCATTGCAAAGAATGTATTTCTGCATCCACATATGATGGTGGTGACTTAGCGATTGATGTATTTATTGGGCTTATTCAAGAACTCTTGTACTTCATCAAAATTTCTGGATATTGTGTAATCAGCTCTCTTTTGGTGTTGTGCACCTTTGTTTTTAGTAAGCTTATAATGCATGCTAGCTTTAACTTTATACATTTAGACAGTTGATATTAAAATATAAGCGGGGGAGAACTGAAGAGTGGCCTTGTTCTTCATTGTCATTTCTAATGGAGGATTTCACCAGCGACTCTTCCTCGATCTTCATATATTACAAACACAACATTCAGGTGGTTTTTAAATACCTTTTTCAAATGTGGGGTAGTAGACGAATTTTAGCTGCAGTGACAAACATGAAATGCATAGGTATATTGCTTTCGTACTGAACAAAGTACAGTTGAATTCCAGTCTTCCACTCCGCTAGCAGGTTTCCTTCCCCAGCTGTATCGTTCAGAAATGAGACCTGATACACAGGAGTGTACCCAAGGAGCCTGGCTAATAGCTTGCATTGCCTAGCGGGAACATGTCTGCAGTTCGGGTATTTTTGTGCAAAGATTTTCCACATACTGAGAGTGTGCCTCTGTTGGTGTGAGGGTTGAGGCATATACAGATGGCTTGTGGTCTGTTTGCCCTCTTAAATTGTAGTTTGGAAGCCACTGTACTTTGTAATTACTCTTTGCCTGGGATACTTTATACACAAGAGCAACTTGATCTCATCTGAGTTCAGCAAACAATTTGTAGGTCTTGTATGCCTAAATTTTGGCTATTTGTGTGGGAGAACAGACATTTAATTGTCTGCATTTTTGCTGCTACTTCAAATACTGAGCATATTCTGTGTGGCTTTGTACAATTACAGTGTCTTTTCAATTTGTGTGACCTGTTGTTCCATGTTTACTTTTATTGGTCCAGTTCCTCCTTCCCTTACCTTGAAACTGCTTTTGTGCAACTGGCTACACAGGCTGGTCAATATGACACCTTTGGGTTCTTGTGACTTAAGGTAGGCTCTGCAATTATACATTACTTTTTGCACTTTAAAACAGGGGCTTTCAATACCTCTTCTTTTTATCTAGTTAGCCATTGCTCCATAACTGTAATTCTTCTTAATTCTGAAGAGTTTTTATTTTTATCTGTCTAAGGTATTCTTTTCTTACATGCAGACATACCCAGAACTAGTTAAAAACAAGCATTAAGTACCTTTATTTCCTGAAGAAAAGAAATCTCTCTCCACTGGTGTGCCTTCCAGCATCAGGCTTCCTCTTGATAACTTTACAGATAATAGCAAAGACAAATGTTGCAAAAGGAATATTCCGAGTAAATTTAAATATTTCTATATCGTATACATCTGGTAATGGTGGGCACCTTAGTTCAAGCAGTAATGTATTGTCATTGTTCTAGCTGTTGCTTGACCAGAATGGCAGTTTGCAGTCTATTCTTCCTCTGCCTTCGTAGTCAGCACGAAAGTCAGTCGTAAGTATAAAGCTACAGTACAGCTAGACTAGTTCATTGATAGAAGAGATGATCATACCTACTGCTGCCCACAAATGCATATCCTTCCATGCAATAGAAACATCTCCTTACCCCTATTACTCAGGATTTGCAGTGCAAGCTGTATGTAATAATATAAACAAGCTATCTTTAAGTATAAAGATATGGTGCTTATTTCCTTGATTCTTAGATGCACATACTGCCTGTTGGTAGTGTAAGTCATTCTGAGCTGAAACTACCATTTAGGTCTCATTTCTCAAATAGGTCCTTTCTTTTGGCTTCTGGGACTTCTTCACAGGGCTACGTGTTTTGTTCTATCAGTCTGCAGTAAGAAAGCTTTTTTTTTCCCCCCTACATTTGAAGCTACTCTAGTCACTACTATCCATTTTGTTTTCATCCTTGCTGGCTTCATTCATTGTCTTGCATTGCAAGTGGTAAAGAAAACCTCACTTTCTGGCGTTACCATTTCAAGGAGTTGAAGGAATGGAGATACTAAATTTTTGGCCTTGTTTGCTTTACACACACAGAGACACAAAAAGTAAGTGTGTTATCCCCATAGTTTTTCTGTTTGTTGTACCTGGATCATTCAAAATAGAAAAGTGTGTGGAATGAGATATGATTGATCAGCAGGCAAATATCAGGACAAAGCAGATAAAACAAATGTGTTTAAGCTTGTGGAGGAGCGTCGATTCTAAAACCAAGTTTTAGGCACAAAGGCCATTATGAAGAAAACTGATAAAAATCCTGCAGCAGTAGACTGAATACGTCTTCATGCAGCCTGTGCATTTGTAAATTCATAACAATAGCAGCTTCTGGACCAGCTAGTCTCGCTGGTTCTGTCCCTCTCCTTTTCTGTGAGAGGATAAGAGGAAGAAAATGGGAATTGCATTATGTTTCCTGTTCCTGTTTATTTCAGATCTGGGAAGGGCTTCTGCTTTACTCTGGTAATTGTGTTACATACTGCAGGAGGCCAATGTATTTGCATGATTAATAGTCTATTTTGACAAATTATGTATTTCTGAAAAGTACATGGAGCATGCTGCATTTTAATGTTGGAATAACCACAGTTTAGTTTACTCATCTATAAATATGCTTCTCTGCTCTCATGTAGAATGTGCATAAATCACATTTCAAACATGAGATTATCATCAGCAGTCAGTAAAAAAAGATATTTCCATGGCAACAGTTGCTAAATTAAACAGTGTGTCTGTACCTCCTCCCTATTTTTGTCCAGAAACCTCCCTGACTTTAGCTCAGATAACATGTACCTTACCGATGAGTAACAAAATAATCATACCTGTTACAAAATAATAAATTCACCATTGCTTGTGTAAGGAGTTATTAGAGCAAAAATTAGCAATAATTAATTACTGCTGACAGTACTGGGTATCAGCCTTTTATATCTGCACTTCTGTAACTCTCCATAGGCCCTGTCAAACACTTAGTATTGTTTTTCTCATGCCTGGTGGAGGTGCTGTAATTGTATTTTGAAAGCTCTGGAAAAATCTTCTGGCCTGGATGAAAATCTGACCAGTCTTCCTGGCTTCTGCTTGAAAGAAAAGAAAAAAAAAATGTGGAAGTGATGGCACTTCCCATGGCTTTATGGTCTTTCTTCCTTTTCTTTATGTACATCCAGGAAAATTACTGTTTTAAGGAATAAACTGACATTGTTCAGCAGACATTTGGAGGTTATTACTCCTACTTGTGGCAGGTAACATGAGTGAGCGTGAGGATTACAGAATGATGAACACTGGCATTCTGGGCTGATGTGAGGGCTACTCATTTGATACCAGCCTTGATGGGAAATTGTAAGAGGGACGGAAGCAGGTCACAAGGGACCTTTACAGGAGCAGGCAGGTGGCTTCCCTGTGATAGATGGAAGGTGATGTATATTAACATCATTATACAAAAAGCGTCTACAGAGTTGTTACCTTGTGGTGCTCCTGAATCGAGGACAGCTGCCAAGGAGAGTGGTCCCAAGGAGGCTGCAGATGGGGATGGATTACCAGCCCTTTTCAGTGCTGTAGCATGCTGTGGAGCTGGTTGTTAGGGGAGCAGCCCCTAGGGCCCTGAGCTGTTAGGGGAACATCTCAGGGCCTCATTCAGCTTGCACACTTGCCTGTGTCTGAAAGTTGCAAGGAGGGATGCCACATTCTACTGCACATTTTCTTCCATGTCTTCTTTGGGTCATGTGTTTCACCTTTCACAAGTAGTCATTTTATGTGAAAGTTAAATTAGTTGTGCACAGTGTCTTAGTTGCTTTTTCATTGTCACCAGAACAATTCTGCTGAATTTCTTTAGATCCTACACCAGTTTAATTACAGAGAGAATGGGAACCTCAAGCGGAATCATAGCTGATACTTCTGTTTACTTCAGTTCCCTCCTTTCAAGCCAACAGAAATTCAAAGGAATGAGAGCAGCACTGTGCAAACAAGGAGTCATTTTATGATATATCTGCAGGTTCACAGGGCAGAGAAAGAGCTTGCTTGAGAGTGTTATTTATGGTTTTATCGTTGCTGCATTATTGAATGTGGCTGTTCCAGCAAATGTATAGGTGGATTTATAAACTCTTTGGAAATTTAAGTGTAAGATAATGCCAGTTAGTAGTTCAGTTTGTGTCCCAGGTCTGTGTGATTTCAGTGTGTTCAGAAGTGGCTTCCTCAGAACACACTTGGGTGGATTTTCAGTGCAGTTAAATGGAGAGGAAACCTTATAATTTGAGAGGAAGAGGAAATCTTAGAGGTTGGCAGAGGGAAATGGAGTTTGTAGGTTCTTGTCCTAAATCTACAGTGACTTGGAGCACATGGTGAATGTTTTCCTCTTTCTGGGTATGTCCTATTCCACAAATATTCTTATGAATGTCAGGGCAGCTACTTATAAAATATTAGCTGGTGAAAGGAAAAGAGCTTCCAGTCTGTGTGTTCAGATACTCGTTTACTAGTTCCTCTTAATAGAGTATCAGTATTTCAGCAGGTTATATTAGGATGCCGTGAAACATGAAAAAAAAAATTGGGACTTGGGGCATGTATGCATTATTTTAATGATAACTTTGTTTTTAGTGGTGTGTATTAATGGGAAAGAGAAAATACCAAAGAACAGAAATCATTAGGATTGTATAATAAAGTTTTCTGAAAAATTTCTGGTTCAGTGGAATACTGGATAGTGTAAGAAGAATCATGAGCAATTTTCAAATAGAAGCTACTGAAGGAGGATTATATGAGTCAATGTGTTTCATAACCAGGTACTGTATGAGGATAATGTCCCCTTCCATTTGATTCCTTTTGCTGTGCTTGAATTGTTTGTCCTATCATCCTGAGGAATCCAGTTCTTTTCTGTTTTTCTTTCTCACTCAGGTCCTCTGCATTTGTTCTGGTTGTGAGAATAGTTGTCTCTTTCACTCCCTTAATCCTCTCAAAGCAGTCTGCAGTTGTTTCTTTATTACATCAAGAACCACCAGACATCTTGTCTCCTGGATGCAGGCAGTCTGTATGAGGCAGTTAGAGACCTCAACTCTACTGGTTTTGGTCTGACTGTGAGCAGACATGAGACTAGGTCTGTTTGTGTTGTATAGGATAGCAATGTTACCAGTAGGGTTGGTATTTTATAAGGTTCCTCAATAAAGACCGTTTAGTAGTTTTGCAGAAAGATATAGAAGATAAGTGGGAAAATTTGGTTTTTTAGTTGTACAAATTATAAAAATTTGAGATAAACCCCTCGACAGTTCTGTCTGACTATGCTCTTTATATTATGTGTGTGTTACTTAACACTTATGCATTTTGGTATTCATGTCTTGTGGTTTTTTGGGGTTTTTTTTAAGTGCTTGTCAGTAGGAATTGCTTTCAGGAGGTTAAATAAGAAACTTGGAGTTTGTTTCCATGCACAGTCAACAGCATCTTTCTGCTGTACAGTGTTAAGGGATTACTGTTCTCCAGGATGTTTTCCTTTTAGTATATATTAACTGCTTTTGCCATAATGAAGCAAAACCTGTGAAAAGGAAGAGGCAGTTTCTAACAATAGGAAATACTTTGTTTTTCACTGTACCTCATCACTAGCATGAACTATTTTAAATTTTGAACCAAAGATTTCCAAAGAAGAAATCAGAAAGGCAGAGAATAAATTGATACTTTTTCTTTCCGTTTTGTTCTTCAGGTATAAGCTACAGGGACATATTTTGACTGTTTCTGCATTGAAAGAAGAAAATGCTTACTCTTTGCTAAAATATTTCCTATCTACAATGCCTTCCCAAATTCTCAACCCTTGCAGTATCTCTTTTTTTGGCTTGTAATGCGTAACTTCACATGGTCTCGTTCCATCAGCATTCTGTTCTGTTTCATCTCCTTTATAGCTTTTCATGTGATCCAGTTCATCTTACGCTTCCCTTTGGCCTGTCCTCCCTTCATCCTAAACTGGAAACTTGGGGACTGAAGAGTGAATTGTCAGAGGCATTTATTCCTGAAGCATTAGGAGTCTGGCAGGATGCTGAAGTCTGCACTGTGCTTTTCCTTGTCTCTTAGATCTATCTTAGGCAACAGTTAGATAGGCAAAGGTGGAGAAGATAGACACTAAGGCATTCAGAAATCTTTTGCTTCCCTTCAGGGGCAGTTGGAGATGTAGAATTGGACTTCCTTATGGGAGTCAAGTGAGGAATGGATCAGTTGCTATAGGAGGACTTGGAAGGAAGAAGACTGTCACATGTCGTGGGTTTTAAAATCCTGTGTGTTCCTGACCAAAATGGAACTGTTACCAGACTGTCTGATGTATGATAACTTCTGAAACTAGCAGAATGTTAGCAGGTCTTAATTGATTTTACAGCTGCCTTTTTTTTTTCAGCCAAGAAGTAATACTAAATTTAGTCACTGTTGCTCTTTATTAAGAAAATGGAATGAAAAATCTCAGCTGCTTTCAACTGCTCACTGCATTTCTAAAACAGCTAATTTTCCAACTCCATCTGACTCTGTATGTGATCAATTGCACTTAATCTGCTGTGTATGAAGGGAGTTTAATGAAGTTTATCCTGGCAGGAAGGAAGTCTGTTAATATGGATATTCTGAGTTCAGGGGGTTGTGCATTTGTGTCCTTACACATTTCCTCAGAAATCTGAGAAAGAACTGTGTAAGGCTACTGTTCCCCAGGGAGCATGTTTTCCATCTACATTGAGAGCCTGTCCATGTTTTCTGGCAGCTGGGTGATCCATTGGTTTAAATTTAAAGAGGCTATTTTTCATTATTCAGCTTGCAGAATCAGGGACACTGATGATAGCTTAATCAGTGTTACAATTAAACAAACACAAGTAGCCCAGTCTTGGGCTTCCTGAAAATAATTATGTGGAGCTGTTTCGGGTTTAGATGCACAAATTAAGTTTGGGGTGACTTGACCATTTGTTGGTTTTACCAATGTATGAAAAGTGACTTTTTTGGTGTGCTTTTTGTTTTATTTGCCTGCTGAGGCTGTGCCTCAACTCATGTGTGGAGTTCACTGACTAATTCAGCAGTATGAGGAATTTCAGGTAGAGTTGTCAAGTAATTTAAAACTCCAATTCCCTATCTCCAGGGTAACTTAGCCATGGGGGCACATCACTGGGAAATCAGTCACTCGCTTCCTACCATTTCTTTGCTCCCAGACTACTTCAAAACAGGTCTTTAATTGCCCAGCAGACTTTGTGCTGGTTGCCTGACTACTTCAAAACAGGTCTTTAATTGCCTAACAGACTTTGTGCTGGTTGCATGTCTACAGGTGACGTAGGTATCCAAGGGTTGCATGAAGTAGATTAAAAAAAAAAAAGAAGCCATTCTGTCTGCTCTGTTATAAAATAGGGATACAGTCTGGTGTGAATCATGTCCTCTCTTCAAAAATCCTGTTCAACTAACCCCAGCTGAAGTGAGGGCTCTTGAGGCAAAAGAACGTGCAGGCAGAACAGCAGAAAGTATTGGTGTCTAGCAGTAAGGCTTAGTGATTTCCAAACTACAACTAGAGGTGCAGCATTGATATGATCAAAGTACTGTTCTTGACTATATTGCTTTTGTTTCTCATCTGCCTATTTCACTTTCTTTGACCAGTAAAGCCAATAACCTGCCCTCCTGTTTTGATTGATGCTTGAAGATTATGCCAGAGTTTACACTGGGCATTGGGCTTGGCTTCATTTCTGGAATCTCTTTCGGTCTGGAGACTAAAGACAGGAAAAGGAGTAAAGTAACTAAAGATACGGGAAAAGTCAAGAAGTGTCCTTGAGGGGAAAAAGAAAGAAAGTGTAGAAGTGAGAAAGGTGTGCTCAGGAAGAGACGTACAAAATGAAGAAATGAGAAGAGGATGTTCTGGGCAGTAGAAAGAAAAAAAGAAAAAAAAGTGTTGGCCATTGAAAAGGAGCAGTGGACAGAATAGAAAAGGAGGAGATAGTATGGGTAGAAGAAGCAGAAAAGGAAGTGGTAAAAGGCGTAGTAAAGAAACAAAATAAGAGAAAGGAGAGAAAATGAGGTGCAGAAGAAAGATACTTGAAAGAAGGAATGCATTGAGTTGTGAAGGCAGCAAGCAAGTTTAAGAATGGAATTAAGGGGGAGTGAAGAAGGATACCATCCCCTATCTGAATTGTGTGCTTCCCCACAAGGCCATTTTCTTCAAGCATTTCAGAAGGATGATCCCCTTTGTCTCCTTTGTCTTCCTGTGGCATCTTCAGTCAGCCTCAGTTTGTCTTCCATGCACTAATTCCTCACTGCAGTTGCTTATAGTCCCTCTCAAGCTCTAGAAGAATGGCAGCTGTTGCCAGCAATTGAAGACAATTAGTGGTTGCTTTGTGAGTATTACGGCTGGTAATTTTAGGGTTTTCTCCTTCTACCTTGCAAGAATTAAACCACTGTTGATTAGGGTAGAAGTGAGCTGCTGATGACTACTTTTATAACTCCCAAGGCAGTCATGACTTGCTGTTGGAGAAACATAGCTTTATGAGAACAGTCCAGTTCTCATAAAATCACAGCAGTGATTTTATCTTTGGCTTTTGTAAAGGTAAACACTAAAACCGGGCAGTCTAAAATGCTGCTTCATGTCCCTTTTTTTCTTTGCACTTTTTCACCCCCTTTTTGGTATTTGTCAAGAGACATGCTTCTTCAAGGCAGTAACTGACAGCACAGGTGACAGAAATATGTTTTTCCTGTCTATCTGATAGTGTGTGATTGTTGCAAAGACCTCATTCATATTCTTGTCACTGGTGTAATGTTCAAATGTTGTGAAATGCCTGAGTGAGACCTGACCTCTTGACCTGATGCTGATACTATGCTCAGTACAGTGCATCTAAGTATTGTTTGCCTTTGCAAGGTTTAGTAATGAGCAGAAGATGAAGTAGCTAGACATACACCTGTGTTTTATGTAATTAACACTTGCTGTCATGGGTGTTTGTTTATTTCTTGACTCCAGAGGCAAGAGTCAATGAAACCAAATATGTAAGTAATAGAAAAATTGTTATTGTGTATGGTATATTTGTTTCTGAATTCAATGTCTCAAGACCAAAAAATAAAGAAGTAAGAATAGCCTTAAGTTATTATAAAAGATAAACAAGACCAAAAGATCTGAAGAATTTTGGATTTAGCTTCTGGACATAAATTAGGTCTTTTCTTGCCACGGAGAAGGTAAGACCTTCATTCCAGTGTCTTCTGTAAACTTTTTGCAAGATTTTGTGCCCTTTGTGTGACATGGCTGGTGATGACTCCTGCTAAAGGCAGTTGATAGACCGACTGCTAGTGTGATTGTTAAAAACTCAGAACTTCTGTTGTCTGAGACTGCTATTTATTGTCCATATTACTACCATTGTTAAGTGAGATGATGACTTCCAGACTGTGTCCTGTTACAAAGTCTGCACAGAGGTACTATTTTTGGCCATTAAATAGAGGGAACAGCAGGTTAAACTACTACTTGCACATCTCTGTCAAAAGCACTGAGGCCTTCCATGTAACTGCCCAAGCACGACCTTTACTTTGAGGTACAAAATGCAACTTGCACACGATTCAAACTGTTACATTTGTGTTGGGTATTTAGCCAAATTGTAATAGTTTGATAAATGAGTTCTAATAATTTTCCTGACTAAATAAATAACTCCATTTATTTTGTTTGTAACTGATATATCTTGACATTCTCTGGTGGGTAAGGCAGAGGTTATCTCCAGTTCTGGTCATTAGAGAACCTGGGGCACATTTCTAAAAAAGTCTTAGCAAGTGTTAGAGTAGGCAACACCTTTTTGTGTTGTACATGCTGTTTTACTCTTCAAGCCATTTCTGCAGCAACAATTGTTTTTTCAGTATGAAAACTTTCCTTCTCATCAGTGATTCTTCTGGTGATCTGTAAGCTCAAAACTATTTCCTGCGTAGTTCTGTGAAGCAGAACTGAGTTAACCATGACCTGACAAATTAATTGGTAAATGCTTGTTCAGCATCTTTGAAATTGCCGGCAGGATATTAATTAAGCTTTTATCCAAAACTGGTTAGAGAGCCCCACTTCCTTCATATGAAGTGCATGAATTGGATGGAATCAGTGGTTTGAAGCTTCTGCATTTTACTGAGTATAGAAAGGGTGCAAATGTAACTAGCCTGTTAATAGACTAATTCATTTTGAATCTGCGAATGGAGTTGAACCAGGGATGTAGGTGACAATATAGTATTTAAAACATTTGTATACTTGACCTCTCTCTAATCATTTCAATCAGCAGCAACATTTCTGCATTTCAGCAGCATGCATACCTACTTTTGACTTAATTGCACTGTTCTGAGAACAAAATAGACACAGTCCATACTAATAATTTTTTGTGAAGGGTAATGCATGAAAGGATTGGAGTCCTCAGAGTTAGAGTTCAGAGCATGCTGGGCTTTGTGTTCTGTTGTGGTTTGATGATAGATTCACATCTCAGAAGCCCATATTAGCAAGCATAGGAAAACAGTTTGATCAGCCAAAGGATTTTTTTGTTTGCTGAGCAGCACAACATTGATGCAGTACGAGATACTGAGGCTCTCCACATGTCCTGAAGAAATGCTCACGTTTTCTGGGTGGAGAGGACTTTGGTGGTGTTTCAATGTGTGGTGTCATTGTGCATGAAAAACATCTGGTATGTGAAGCAGAACCAACCTTCCACTTCTGCTTGAAATAATTTCAGCCTGTAAAATGGCCTGCTGAAACTGAAACCTAATCACAGACTGCTCAGTCCCTTGTCATAGATCAGAACCGCAAGTTTAATCAGCAGTTTAGGTAGTCCAGAGTCTAAACTGAACAAAATAATCCATATTGAGGATAAGTGGTTATTGACATGAAAAGACTTGCCAATACCATTAAAATTATCAGCAACAGTTGCACTGTCAGCAGTGTAAAATGTTCAGAGCTAATTTCAAATTGAAATCCCAGAACTTTCATCTGAACACCTGCTGTTTAGAATTGGAATATGAAACATTAACTGTTATTACTTCCACTCTCCCCCTCCCCCTTCAAAAGGCACCCAAAACCAAGCAGCTGTTACTCCTTAAATTAAGATCATGTTTAACATCAGTTTCAAAACAGTAATACTAGGGACATGGCTAGATTGCCTACAGTGTTCCTAGGATTCATTCTTTATAATGAACTAAAATTACAGTCTGCTGTGATAGATCAATGAGTAAATAGAAGTAATATCTTGTGAAACATATTCTGTGAGAAATGAGAACATTGGCCATTTTGCAGTAAAGTTGAGCAATGTTACTGTTCACTGTGAGGGACAGGAGAAGAGGCAAGAAATGTTGCTTTGGCTGCCAAATTAAAAGGCTACTTTTATGTAGACTTCCATGCACAAAGCACCACATATGTTCAATGAGTATGACTAAATAAATTCATGTAGTATTCATATAGCTGGTATATGTGCTAGACATCATTGCAGTATAATGTGGGCTTTAGAAAGAAGTGCTCTTGATTTAGGAAATGTAAATAGCATTAGTATGAACAGGGCTCTGTTTTTGCTGTCACATGTGAGATCGTGTCCTGATTTTGGCTGGGATAGAGCCTTCCTTTTTTAACTATTTGATGGGATTTGGGCATGTGTACAAGGCTTTGAATTGGAGAGTGATAAAGTGTGATTTTTTTTTTTTTTTGTACAATGAACTGAGATGGTGTTTGTTTAGTTGCCCGACGTATTTCATACTTTATATTGTTTTCCCATATTTTCAGTTTGTAAAATACAGGAGATGAGTAAGACGGCAGTTTTATAACGTACTTAGCAATAAATGGGCACAAAATGTTATGCTGTAATCTTTCGTATTGATGTTAGATACTTTTCTGTTTCCGTTATATGTAAAACTTTCTTGATAACATTGGCTACTTCACTGCACAATTGTGATTTTCTACCTTTATACACAATGGTTAAAGCGCTTTTTTTTTTTAGGTCAAATAATTTTTCTTTTTCCTATGTTTTGTAAAAGACACTAGTTGCATGCAGATGTTTAGGAAGCCTCACTGCAATTTAATGAGACATATAAAATTATCTTTATTTTAAAACAGAGATGCAGAAATTAAAGCAAGATTCTGAAGGATTCCACTGATTTGGAGTACTTCTCACTTTTGAGTTCCTAATGAAAGAATACTTTGGAGCTGATTTTCTGAGGAGCTGACTGTGGCCAGACTTCTATGGAAAATTACTGTATTTGTGCGTTTTCTACTAGTCCTAGATTTTTGCTCTCCCAAATAGTTCACATAGTCAGAGCTTGACATAGGATGTTTGAACAGTGTGCTGAAGAGAATTGCTGAAATTAGCTGCCCCCTGTGAACTGTAAGTGGTTACCCATTTTTATACCATCAGAAATGCTGTGGCAACAACACAAATGGTATTGTTGCCTGGAATTTAAGGTGTTGTGAAACTTCTCAGCCTTGGAAGAGTTGAGCAGTTAGGCACAGGATGGCATCAATATCAGCCAGCTCGGTGAGCAGGTAGCTATCCTGTGCCATTTTCTCTGTGTGTTTTCCTCTCTGTATGGCTGATTGGATTTTATTTTGATTATTTTATCTGACTTCCCAATATCCATGTGGATATTGTGATTTATGTTTGATATTTCCAGCCTCATTTACTGTGGGTAGAATAGCCTTGTTGAGAAATGCATGTACAACAATAATTTACAACAATAATCTGGGTACTCCCAGATAAGTAGAATTTTTACATTGCATGTGCAGGTAAAAGCAGCCTCACCTGGACTGTTGGATCATTTAATCTCTGAACATGTTGAGTTCTGTTAAAAAAGGTACTGGTTGGGTCAATTATATTTCAAGCTCTTTGTCCTACTGCACTTTATTTCCACTAATATGACATCTTTTCAAAATGCATCCGTTTCTAGAAAGTCTTTGTCATAGACTGTATTTCACACGTAAGAAGTGATTGAAGGTGTAATTGCTTTTTGAAGTCCCATTTGTGTTTTTCTTAACATGGTACAGCACCCATATTGTACTTGACATCTACCTCATCTGACTTCTGCTTATTAATATGTTCCTATGGTAAGAAATAATTTCTAACTTTCCTTTCTCAGTTCTGGATGCAGCTTGTTTGTACCTTAGCTAATGTTTTTGAAATAATGTTTTGCAGGATAGTGCCCATTGTCACATAGGAAGATGACATGGAAAATGTCTTAGGGTCTGTATTAATTTTGGTTTATTTCACTATCAGTGCTTCTCGTTTTCTTTAATACAGTGGAATTTGTGGGGCAGTTTACTAAGATAAATTGGGATTCATTTACTGTAGATTTTAATATGCCTATTCATCTATAAGCTGTCCTTTTATTTAGAGATTTTCCTATATTTGCAATGACTTCATCTTTCTTTATCCAGATTAAGGCTATGCCCTGCTCACATTATGCCATCCTGGCAATACAAAGATACCATATAATAGTCAAATAAACACATTTACATCTACTTTTATTGTCAATGGCTTTGATTCAGAATTGGTTTGCTGTAGTGTGTAAAAACTTAAAATACCACTTTAAAGTGACTTGTGTACAATTTCAGAATTCCATGGATGATGGTTTTATATTTAGTACTGAAAATAGGCATTTTGCTATTATCAACAGCAGGAAGGAGGAAGAGTACAGGTATTGTAATAAAAACTTTTTGGCGGTTGACTGGTTAAATGTTTTCATATAGATAGGTTGATTTATCCTGGATAACATACAGATATGCAGTATGCTGTTAGATAGGAATATTATTCATATGCTTTTTTTTCCCTTAGAACAGCTGATGATATGCTAAAGACAGCCAGAACTGTGGTCGCCTACGGCCCTTCCAAATGAGGCTTTTTATGTTGTACCAACAAAGTGGTGCTATCTATTGTACAGAAAACAAACAGAAGAATAATGAAACAAGACCAGACTGGGATGTTTGGTCCCCATTTGCTTTTGCAAATGCTTGTGTGGATTCTAGGGCAAGAAGTATGGCCTGAAGCTAAAGGAGGAAGAACGTTTTCACTGGATGTTAAGAAATCATGCCCAGAAGGAAGAGCAATTAGTAGAATAAACAAGGTGGTCATGGAGGCATCATTACTGCAAGTAAACCATAGCTTTCCACATAAAGATTGACAAGGTGCCACACAAAGAATACGGGCTGGATTCTACTAGCTAGGGTATGCTGTGCCTGTAATTTTACCACACAGATTAACTGTTTTCAGTGAAATTGCTCTAGATAGTCACATGTGCAAAATGACAGGACCTCATTCTGAAATCACACCGCAGTCTGTCAAATTCAGTTACTTTTTCAGATTATCCAGTGAATCTCCTCTCCTGTAATGTGCTTTCTGACATTACATTTTAACTAATGAATCATAAATTTAAATCTCCATACAAAGTGAGTAATTTCATGTCAGGAATGCACTATTGCTCTGTTTTTATAGTGTACTGCTGTCCTTGATTAGTGCACACTAGCAAATTCCTAAGCATGTAAGAAATGCCATGGAAATGGATGTAATGACTGTTGTCTTTGAAGTGAGACACATATTAAATTATTGTGCTGAATCAGGACAATGCAGACAGACAAAAATATCTTTGGAATAGGGAGTATGTTTTCTTTTGTGGGTATAACATTATAGGCATTAATAGCATACAACAGGTACCTTGAATAGTTTCTTATTAGGAAACAGAGAGAGGAGGGTAGAATTTCTTGTAGTAGTAGTAGCATGAATTTTGACTATAGAAACAGAAATGGCTGGAATAGGTATTGGTCTTTTTGTAAGTAGAAGGTAAATACAACTTGTGCCAGCATTGCCAAGTTGTTTGTTGCATGTGTTTCTACTTAACTTTAGGTATTCTGATGATACACCTAGTCTTTTAGAAACCTTATCAAATATATTTTATGGTCTCATTGTTTTTAATACTTAAAAAAGTCCTCTGGTAATAATTACATTATCATGTCTCATAAGGATTCTATTACTGTAGGTATGTTCGGTCTTTTTGGAAAACGCCGGAAAATTTTGCAGTGTATGATCAGAGGTTGAAACCGTTTCATTCAAAACATTTCCTTTCATGTTCTGCGAGGTAGTTGCCTTAAACTGTTAAAATGTTTTGTTTTAGTGAGTGCAGGGTCTGAGCTTCAGAAATGATACTACCAAAATAGCATTCAAACTTTATTAGAAAACTACAGGTACTAGCTTTAGTGGGGAACCACTTCACCCTGCAACAGTCTGCCTTGCCTCCATAGGACTTGGTAGCAGAGGATGCAAGGCACATTCCTCTGGTTGATATATTTGGAAGGAGATCTAATGAACGTTTCAGAGTTGAGTCTCTCAAAATATTCAGTCAAAGGTAGCTGAAGGTGTGTTACCAGCATAAGTCTTGTCACCAGAATTATAAGGTATGGGACCTGGCTGATGGGACAAGATCTCTGGAAAGCCAGGTTTGCTGTTCTTGCAGCTGATGGAGTGCTGAGGAAGGGGAGCATAGAGAGCAGGGACTACAGAAATTGCTTCCATAGTAGCCCCGACTCCATATACACTAACTTTTATCAAGTAGCTATGGGAAATCTGAGTTTCTGGGGTTTGGGCACAAAGGTATTAGGCAGAGGAGTCAATGGTCGTGTGCTGTGCCCAGAACCATGCTATTGTAAGTAGTTGCTTATTTTGCCTATGCCAAAGTTCAGGCCTGAACTTAACACCCTAAATTTCCTTTGGACAGTTTTGCTGAAATGTGAGATATATAAACTCATCTTGTGTGAACTTAAGTCAGTCCTTAAAATGATGACTACTGTTCAGTAAGATTCCATATTTTGGGATAGTGAAGGTTTCCTTGGAACAAAAAAATGGTAATAAAAATTGGGAAATAGGAAACAAAGAACAGTGGTAAGTGGCAGAGAAATAGAAACAGAATTGTATTTTGGTTACGGTGGTGAATAAAATGTCCTTGTATGAAGAACTTAATTTTTTTAAGACTAGAACTTGGCGTCTTAGGACAACTACTGAAATAATGAAAGGGCCATTTTGACAGGACATTCTGAAAATAATTAGTATCCTTTGCATTCCTTCAATAACTTGAAAAACAGTCAATTTCTGCTTATATTCCTGTTAACAAAGAAGCAATTTACTTTTTGATACAATGAAAACATTCTTGCACTTTAACCCTAGTGAAAAACCACTTTTAACAGTATTACAACTCCCTGTTGTTTGAGCATGAAAGCTCATTTCTAGAATTCAGTTAAAGAGAAAGAACCAGCAACTCCGGTAAACTCATTACAATAAAGATGGAATCATTAAGGACATGATTGAATATCATGATGTGGATCTAGGAGACAGGTTGACAAGCTTTCAATTTTTCTGTGCAAGTAGAAATGTCATCAAGAAAGTATATCTGCCCACATTTGTAATGGACTTAAGAGAATCTAGGGAGAATATCAGAGAGGAGGAACTGTTGCATGAGGAGGCTCAGCTACACGAATGTACCTCTGTAGTAAAGTCAGACCAATTAATTCTTTAAAGCAACCACCAAGGCTCATCCAAAGGTGACTAGAAGATGGGCAGTAGTCTGAGAAAAGGAAAATATATTGCCATTTCATTTTTAATACTTTAAACCCAACTGTATGTAAACATATTGAATGATGAGAAGAAAAAAATTTTTTTTTTTTAAGGAAGACCCTCTATTTGTACATTTCTCATTTATTGTACATTTTGGACACTTGACATGTTTTTTGATGTATGCACATCAGGATGATCAGACAGTTTCTGTTGTAATATGCTGCAAGATAATGGCCCTCTCCTTCCATCCCTACTCCCTTCTTGTTTTGTCTTTTCACAGATATTTTTTCTCAATGGATCAGACTGTTTTACTGCTATGGAAAGTTCTTTCTGTTGTCTCCCTATAGTTTTCTACAATTCGCTGTTGTCTGTCCAATAATTGCGCTACAGTAATATATCTCACTCCCTGGTATGGGACGCTGATAAGCTCACACTGGACTTTTGTAGACCAGAGTATGATATACAAAAATAGCAAAATATATTTGTGTCATGTCTATGGTGTCGTTTCTGGTACAAGAGTATCTGTAGTTCACAGTCCATTCCCTAAACCATGGCTTATTAAATGCTTTGACTGATGGGTAATAACCATCTCAAAGAAGAAGGAAGCTGAAAAGTCCATGTTCAAGAATATGTCATAAGGCTTGAAGTAGTCATTTGTTCTGTGTCAAATGGAGCTCAGCTTTAAGGGGTTAATGAATTATGACCATTTCAGTTGGTTTGATGTGCATTTAGACTGTTTGAGCTGCCATTTTTGAAGGTTACGTTTGTTACAGGGCCTTCAGGCCACTTCCAATATTAACTAACAGATTATGACACCCAGTAGAGTTCATTTCACTTAAAACAATGTATCATGCAAAAAGTTGTCCAACCCTCTTATGAAACTGGTTAATTTGTGTAGAACAAGGTCTTTGGCATTTTGTTTTGCAAGAGAATTATCCCCCTTTACTATCCTTACATCTATTAAATTACAATCATAAGATAAGGGGAATTATAGACAAAGATATTAAAAATTCTGCCTTCCCGATAATGTTTTTCATACCAAGTGTTCTTTTTTTCACCTTAGGGAACCTAAAAGATCAATCTCATTAATGCAGTCTGGGGTCATACGTTGTTTTGGCATGCTAGCAAACCCCATTGGTTTACTAGCATGTATGACGTGTGGAGAAAGGTGGTTGACTTACTCTTTTTATTTTTCTCCTAATTAGATTGCTTTCTAAAAGCTGCACGTAATATTGTTAAAGAGTGGAGGAAAAAGAGGTCCAAGAAAAAGCTTGTCTGTGCTAGTTGTATTGTTTCCCTTAAACAAGAAGAGGTAGAGAAGTACTGTCTTAAGTTTCCTCCCATGTTGTTTGGGTTAAAATGTAAAGTTACTTGGATTGATATAGTAAATTGTAGTTTGGAAAGTGAAATAACAGGCAGTATTATCCCTTTCATTTTTATTTAAGCCTGCAGAAGGTTTTTTGTCTGTTTAAGGCACCAAAAAAAGTCCCAAGCACATCCATGTTCTAGAAACAAAGTTTTAAGTTTATAAAGTGACTTAGACGATGAGCTGCTTAGTGCCGATGTTCTGCTGCAGTGCTGTATTTGCAGAAAACTAGCGACATTATCTGTGCTGCACAAGACACAAATATAAAGGGAATTTCTGCTCCAGTGAACTCCCATCCCAGAAAGCAGACACAAAGAAGGGCTGGACTTGCTGTGCATCCCAGAGAAAGGAGGTGATTGTAGATATAATTCCATGTCATTAAATAATTTCTGGAAGGTTTCCCTTTGTGCTTTCTGTTTTTAGTGATTTTGGTTAGCAGCTGCAATTTACAAAATATTTGGCAGTGTCTGGGGGCTTTTCAAAGTGGTTTCAGTAACCTCAGTCAGGGAGCAGAAAAGAGTTCACTTTTTCTGGAACAAGTTATGGCTTCTTACTTTGATAGTTTCTTCTAATAGTCACGTTGAAATCAGTGAGGATTTCCTTTCCTGATGACTCAGATTTTACGATAGTGTCTGTTCTTAAACTTCAGATGTTAAGGACATCTTTCAATTCAGTGCCCAGATTCTCTGAAAGTTGAAGGACAAACAGTTCACTGAAAGAAGTCAAGTTCCTTTTTTCTACTTGTATGGAATTGTGCTTTCACTGATTTTGACAGATAATCCTATAGCGACAACTGCAAGCTTGTGACTACTGTTTGTTTGCTGTAGGGTTTGTGGTAGAAACAATGGGAGATAAATATAAGCTCAAAGGATAAAGATGTGCAACGCTCAGCCTGAAATGGACATTGGCTATCTGTCTAGATTGCTGGTAAAATATAATGCAGCTTCATAAAAATGAACTCTTGAAAAAAAAGCCTGTGATATGGGTATACTGAGTCTCCCTGGAGAGGGATGGATAGGAAGAGTCAGTACGGACAATTTTTTCTCTAAGGTTTTTATTGTCTATGAAATTATTAAAACAGACTTAGTAAGTTAAAATCTACATGATAAAGCTGACAGTCTTTAAATGAGTCACTAAATAAAGTCTTAATTGTTTTATGTTTCATATATGAAAGACTCAGGATCTCAATGGGGCTCACCAATGGGCAGAAAACTGTTAAAACTCAGTGATCAAATCTGTGCTTGTTGAGTGTGATTGTTGCTGGAACTTTCTAATCATAGAAGACATGAGATAGAATCTAAAAAGAAAACCCACATGGGAACTGTAGGGGTTTACTTGTAATTTGGATGGATATTCCTCACTCTTCTGTACTGCAGGAAACTGAAATAATCAGAAATTATTAGGTGCTCTGAAAAGAGCTAACAGGCTAGGAAAAGCTGCAGCCCATGAGAAAACAGAAAGTGATCTCTAAGCAGAATTAAGAAAAACTTTTCTCAGAGAGAATGTTATAGTACATACCTATATAGTACATATATCTAAAACACTAAAGCATGCAGTAGTTAGTAAAGGGATAGTACTTTTTCTTCCAAAGATTATAGAGACATTTTCCACGAAGTTTTCTGGGGTATATAATTTTGTCAACACATCAGCATGCCCAAAATAGGCAATTTTGAACAGCTTCACACTCTATGATGCCAAAAGTTCCTATATAGTTCATAGAAACACACACAAAAGGGTCGAAAAATGCTTAAAATAAAAAATGCTATGTTGTTAGCTTTAATAGAAACACACAAAAATATGTGAAAAGAAGCACAATAAGAAATATTGTAAGAAAAGAAATGCATAATTTGGGAACCGGAGATGTAGAGAACACAAAGGTGTCACTTCTGGAAAACATGCCTATACCATGAAGAAAGGTGCTGTTTAAAAAAACATACCCAATGTGTATGCTCTCTTTACACGACCTTCAAAAGCAGGTGAGGCTATAACAGTAAAGAAAAAAGTCTGGAGAGGAGGAGTGTCCTTGGGCAGCATGTCGAGAGCAGACAGTGGTCGGCTGTATTAGGTGTGACTGCGTTGCAGTGACAGAAGTGAACTGGATACCGGAGCTTGCTGTTTAGAGAGGCTGTGTGCTGTTTAGAGAGAGGGAAGGGCAAAGAAATGGAAACCACAGAAAGCCTTCAGTAGTCTGGCAGCATATCAATTTCTTGTGATGAGAAAATAAAGAGATACCAGTAGGATGTGGTAGGTTAGTACATTGAGCAAACTTGAAAGGAATGGAGACAAACGTTTTCTCAGGATTTGGTAAATAGTCAGGGTTGAGAGGTGTGGAGGGGGACACAGGGAGCTCTAAAGAACCCTTTTCTTTGCTTCATTTAATTTTGGAAGAGAGATTTTCTTTGTTGGTGGTAGACATTCAAGAGATATTTTCTTGGGGGGGGGGGGAACCTCAAACTATTTACCCCTTATGTTGTTTTGTGGAAGAAAGGATTTTTTTTTAATTTTAACTTTTTTTTGTCTACCAGTTCACTGAGAGCTTGATACTTACCAGTACAAGAACACTAACAATTTGTTGACCTAATCTTTCACTGTATTTGGTTTTTATGGCTGTGTTTTGGTGTTACAGGCTATAGCTCTGGCTGACAGGCAGCTCATATCAACCAAAGTGTCTGACGTGAAGGCAGCAGCTAGGCAAATCTTCCTTACAGTGACCTTCAGCTTGTTAAACCATTTGGTTTAGTGAGTTGGGAACTCTGGCAGTGAATTTGTACAGGCTCGTGCGGTGAGGAGAAATGGGAGTAAGCCACACAGCCCCAAAAAACATCTGAAAGGTGCCTCATTTTTTTTCTCAGCAAAGCACTGACCTGCCCTTTTGATCATTGTAGCAAAAGTGGGAGTCTTAATATCATTAACAGCAATAATAATATGATAACAAAGCATTAAGAAATAAAATATATAGATCCATTGTTGATTCAACCAATATATATTTTCAGCTTTCTAGTTGCCATTGCCATTGTCTGCTTCACGTTTGTTCTTTATTTTTGTACTACTTATTGCCATTTTGGATAAACAGCTCTGTGGGGCACAGATCATGTCTTTCTGGATGTGACTGTTCTACAAAGAACTGCTCATATAGCAATTGCCACAAAAAGCTACGCCTGCCTTCAGCTACAATGAAGCAGTAACTGAGCTTTCTTGCTGAAGCATTTAGTACTTGATCTGAAAGCTGTGAAAGTGTGTGGTGCTGTGCCATGGCAATAGCTTATGTCTTGTTCAACTGTTGTATTGTGCTGTGTTCTTAATAATAAATTCAGTGGAAGATACAGCTAGTTATGCAGCCAAATAACAGATTTTATTGCTAAAATCCATAAAGGTAAATAACTCCAGTTAACTGACAGGTAGCTTTACATGGCAAGCTGAATATATTGTAGGTGATAGAGTGGAACATTATAATCGGTCCTAGAAATCATAACATCAGCAGTGTGGGTGATGAATGTCTTCTGCAATAGCTCATTTCTGTCTTTCTCTTCTTAAAATTGGTTAGGACCAGGCAAAGCCTCCAAACCCCACTGGTGGTAGTGAGGTTAGAGCATTAACAGCTGATGCTCATAGTTTTATCACCGAAGGTTACCTGCTGTACATATCATAGATGACTACCATGGTTATGACTGTTACTTCACCTGCTGTCTTTGCTTTTTGCAAAAGGGTAGATGTATTTGCCCAAACAGCATTCTGCTTTGAGCAAGTCAGTGCTGTAGTGGTCTGCTGCTTGTAATCCAGACTGGCAACTGTGCCAAACATCTTGGCAGTACTTCAAAAAGATAGCATTTATGTTTAAGGAAGGTGATACATTGTGAAAGCTGTCATGTTATGTTGTACTGATGGAGGAGCCAACTGGAATTACTGAGACAGAACTCTCTTCAGTTACTGTAACCTGTGATTTCTGAACTGAAAAGCTTTTTTTTTTTTTTAAGCCAGTGAAAATGCATCTTTAGATACTTGGAGGCAAAACATGCTATAAATACTATGAATACTGCCCATTGAATATTGCATACATAGGGATCTTTGCTAAATATGTCAACCGCAAGAACACTTACGAATGAATTTTTGTCCAGGAAAATAAACCCATGAAAAAAAGATGTAAAAAGTAACTGACTAATGTTTAACTAAGGTGCATGGTATCTAGGTCAACCAGTTAAATTTCTGACTGACCTGCCTTTTCATACTGAATGCAATTTAAAATCAAATTCTTGGCTGAAGAAAACAATCTGATTGTAGCCTTGGAACTTCAGTGTTTGCTATTACCACATTTCTCAGCAGCATTTATTATTTGGGGCTCATTGCTATGCTATTGTAGTTTCTGCACAGGAAATAATTGGCTTATGGGAAGTCATGGAATGGGATGCAGCAAGGAACTGTTTGGATTTGATCAAGCCATCATACCATGCTTCACCTGCTCAGCATTACCATAGGGCTTGTTGCTAAAGTCAATTAGAGTCGCAAAATCACAAGTTGGCAGCCTTGTCCTTCATGCCATTCCTTCGTTTGTTCCGATCTGAATTATGTTGGTACCTATGAGAGGCTGTATTCAAAGTGGCACAGTTGAATGTGGTGGGATGGGCCTTTGGTAATGTTTAAAGTGAAGTAGGTAACTAATACTAATTTCATTGTGTCTTGCCTGCCCACGAATCCTGGACAGGTGAGAATTAGATGAGGAAACAGGACCAGGGGCACGATGGGGCTTGTCTGTGACTGTCCACCGTAATATTTCCTGGGCAGTTTTAATGAGCTACTGTGCTATGCAGTTGCAGTTAGTAGGAGGTAATACCAGACATGGCTCTCCCTTGGGAAGTATGAGCTATCTGCATGAGCAGTGAGTGTGTCAAGAGGTAAATCTTGTAGCTGAGTCACTGGTTTTACAGAACTCCAGTGCAGTGCTATCTGATTTGCTTGCTTTTTTAACTTTCAAGAAGATGTGATGTAGTAATTGGTATGATTTCCTTACTAATATTATGTCTGTAATACATACTTTAACCTTATGAGTCTTTTGAAAACTACTCCAGCTGTAGCAGATGAACAAGTAGCTTAGGTGTTTTTTGGTGGGTGTTTTTTTTCTCTCTTGAAAAAGTATAGAGAACTTTCAAACATACTTTGATTGCGAGTTGTTATTTCTCAGGCAGTTCATGTACTGACTTAGAGAGGCCCTTGAACAAAGAGCAGCTACATGGAAATACAACCTTGCTCTGTAGTGCTTTGCTTCTGGTTATGCTTGAAGCCTCGCTTATTGTTCCAAGTAGTAAGAATCAAATCTTGTTTAGCATGTACCAGGTCACAGTACCCCTACAAAAGCAGCCCCCAAATCAGTCAGTATTCACATGTCACCAGAGATCACAAAGAGGTGAAGAGTAACCACATCTAGAGAAGATGAGAACCAGATGGTGAAATGAACTCAGAGGAGACCAGAATTATGGCCCAAGCTAAATGAAATACGAACCAGTAATTTCACTTTGATATTTCAGCTTTTAGATATTCTGCCGCTTTTCTTATGCAAAATAACTTTTCAAAGAGTGGAAGAGGAGACAGCTTCAGAAGCACTATTGTTCATTCACATTTCTCTACCTATGCTTCATGCAGACCTTGGCACCTTGGCAGAGGGTGAGCTAGTATTTAACTATGTCTGACAGTATGAGTCCTGCAACAGCTTTTATAGTTACATTATTATCCTCTCAAGTTATTAAAAAAAATCTTAAGAAAGATTCCCTTGAGATTGTGAAAGTGTCTTAGAAATGCAAGTTTGAAAATCATCAGTGGCAGACCTTTTTATCTGACTTGTATGTGGTTTGTTTGTGGTGGTTGTTTTGGTTTTTTGATGGGGTTTTTTTTGGGGGGGGGAGATGCTAGGTGAATGATGTGGAGTGGGCTTTGCTTCAGATGTCCAGCAGCAAAAAACTGGCTTGGTGAATCTAACTTAGTGCCTTGTTTTGAGGATGTCAAAGGCAGCTGGATATGATGCTGTTTCTTATAGAATCATAGAATCATAGAATCATAGAATCGTTAAGGTTGGAAGAGACCTCCAAGATCATCGAGTCCAACTGTCAACCCAACAACACGATGCCCACTAAACCATGTCCCTAAGCGCCTCATCTACCCGTTTTTATAATCTCATCTACATAGCTGCTGTGCTTTTCCACACTCGTTTGGTGCAGCATCTGCTCTCAGTAATTTTTTTAAACTTTTTACACCATTTCATTTTGCGTTTTTAAACTCTAGAACCCTGGTGGCAGAAAAGGCATGTATATATAAATAAAAAATAATAATCTATATCTGTGATATAGTTAAAGATGTATCTCATAATAAATAAAATTATATATTTCATAAAAGTATGTGACTTTATTGTGTGTATATATATTTAATGAAAGGTGAGATTGTGGTCCTTACATGACTTGAGAGTTAAGAGCTTAAAAAAAAAATAATTACCAAATAACAGTTCACCATAAAAATGTGAGTATTAGCTACCTGCTTTCGGCGGCAGTGTATAATCAGTGAAGGAGGACAGAGACTCACCAGGTGGCTTTGCCATTGTTCTTGCTGCCCAGAGAAGTGTGCCTGCTGCTCCCACCATAGTAGGACTCAGTTTCCATCTATTCACTGTATCACAAGAGGAACTGTGAGTGCCAGTGTTGAATAACGTTGTCCATTCCTCTATGGCATTTCTTCTTTTCTCTGGTCATTAACTAGAACAATGGCCTAGTGCTACAGCTCGGTCAGTAATATCGCACTGATTTGTGTTAAGATGTTAATAACTAGAAGTTTCTAATTTATTTTACTTTTGCTTTGTATTATACAGCTTTGACTAAAATGTGGATGGTTGGTCTTGGATATTCAAGAATATTTAAATGGTGATAACTTTCTCTAAAATTACAAAATTTTCTTACATGCATAACACTGATTGGAAGGGAGAAGAGGGCTAGTGAAATAAGGATGCTTTAGCTTAAAATTCAGCTTATCAGTTAAGCAATTTTTAGTTTGATTTTTAGATTTGTTATGCAAAGTCCTTAAGCACATCCCTCAGGGAAGTAGAATGCTCTAGACTAATTACTTTGCTGAACCTGGCCTGTAAAATGTAACTGAAAGGTATTAGTTTGGCGCTGTAAATATGAGGCCGTTATTGCAAACTAGAACACCATTTAATGAAATAATCCAGAGCCCAGTGAAATCAGTAGAAAGATATCTATTGAATACACTAACTCAGTACCAGACAAAGTGTGACCTGCAGTCATTTTCTTGAGATTGTGAATGTGTTGTATAATCAGAAATGAAGTTACTGAACTGGCACAAAAAAGGATCCCTAAGGTTGAAACATCTATATCAATCATAGAAAGCTTCTCTGTTATGAGATTAAGAAATCTTGTATTTTGTATAAATAACGTAATCTAAAGACAAGGTGCCACTGATATTCACGGAATGGGGGTCAACAATTGCTGTCAGTATCTGACTGTACAGTAAGATTTATCTTGTCTTTGCCCCACTGCTAGCTTAATTCTTGTTGAGTGTGAATGTCTTTTGAGAGATACATGTATGTCTTCTCCAGGCTGAGACTATGGATGTTAAATTCTTGCCCTTTTTTACTACCTTCTGGCTCTTGTTTGTTTGTTTAAAATTTAGTTTCACAGTGACACATTTTGTACTTTCTTTACTACGCATGTTAAACTGTAGCCTCTATTAAAACCTGAGTTGTACAGCCTATTCCTTTTGGCAATCTTGAGATGAGTTGGGACTAGCCTCATACTTCTCCTTCCCTTTGTATATGTTTAGTTGCAGTCTTTTCATTCTATTAGACTCAGTTGTCTTGGTGTTTTTATTTACAGTATCTTTTGTTTTGAAAGAAACTAAATACAGCCTTACAGATTATTGTGGTTTAACCTCAGTCGGCAACTGAGTACCACACAGCCGCTTGCTCATTCCTCCCCCCACCCCCGTGGTGGGATGGGGGAGAGAATTGGAGGAGTAGAATTGAGAAAAACTCGTGGGTTGAGATAAAAACAGTTTAATAATTGAAATAAAATGATATAGCAATAATACCCCAGTTCATGTACTGAGCATGACGTCACATGGTATGGAATGTCCCTTTGGCCAGTTTGGCTGTGCCCCCTCCCAGCTTCGTGTGCACCTCCAGCCTTCTCAGTCGGTAGAGCATGGAAAACTAAAAAGTCCTTGGCTAGTGTAAGCATTACCTGGCAACAACTAAAACATGGGTGTGTTATCAACATTGTTCTCACCCTAAATCCAAAACACAGCACTGTACCAGCTACTAGGAAGGAAATTAACTGAATCCCTGCCGAAACCAGGACACAGATACATTTGTATCCATACTGATCCTATCAAGTGCTTTGATCATGCAAATATTTTATCTCATTAGGTAATGTTTAATGTTGTAACGTTGCAGTGTTACAGTCCCTTTCTGTTGACTAGACAACCTTTTTGGTATTACGAGTAAAATATTAAAACACTGATCTGTCTTTTTTCTCCATTTTCTTCTGTGTCTAGTCATTGCAGATATCATTTAATTTTCCAAATTTGTAGGTACCTTGCTATTTGTGGATCTTACTTTGCCTAGTTTTATTTATTTTTTCTTTTATTATTTTTAGTTACTATCTTAATATTTATCTTATTACCAGTTATGTAAACTATTCATCCATACATGAAGTGCAGGGAAAACCAAGTTATTTTGAAGTATCTGTGTGCTTTAGGTGGACTGTGTGATGTACAGAACTGGCTCTTTCCTTTTTTTTTTTTTTAGTTTTTGTTAAATGTATGTCTACGCTGTAGTCAGTGCAAGATCATAGTACACATGCAAGTGGTTTTAAATTAGCTAACTTGAGTGCTGAGAAGAGTGGAGTTGCAGCAGTGGGACTCACTATGAACTGCAGCAAAAACGGGTTGATGCCCAGCTGTTGCTGCTCGTCTGCATGCTACTGTGGCTGTTTTATTAGCAGCGCCCAAGATGGCTTGTTCAAAGCTTGTGCGCTCTGTGTACTTAAGCTGAAGCCACAGCACTCTGAACTTACTGATAATTTAATGTGAGAATGCTAAATCTATTTTGGTTTCAATATTGCAACAGATAGTATGAGACCTGACTGTAGATATTGGATTCATAATATGAGTTTGAGTTCCCCTGAGACCTGAAGGCATTTGGATTTAGTGTCCAGTTCCAGTACAAAACAGGAAAGATACAAGCTATCAAACCCTTTCCTTTTCAAAGGGAGTTGGCTCTCATGTCCTTATTCATCTGTCCCTAAACTTCACAATGTCCTCCTGTGTGACACATACGATTGTAGCAACAGCAGTGTGCAGCCAGAATTTTAATGAAGGGGTTTTGTTTTGTTTTGTTTTGAACTTTTTGATGAGCTGAAATGCATCAAGAATGCACATATCTGACAGTACAAAGAGGTAAAGCACAAAGACTTGTGCTTGCTCTCTGCCAGAGAGGTTTTAAATATCTTGCCATTTGATGTGCTTCATTCCACTGTAGAGGTGGAAAAGGTGTAGATTCATTTCTAGCATGAGTGATCTAGCAGTGTGCAGAGCAAGGTAGCTGTACTAAATCCAGGAAAGGTATTAAAATAGCTAAAATAAAAACAGCTAAACTAAAATATCCCTTTGAATTTGAGAAAAATGTTAACTGAATTCTTCCTGTGTACCTTAATAAATTTGCAAAGGGTGCCTTTGTAATTCATTTATTTATGGAAAGGTCATTGAGACAATTACTGTAGTTACTTTAGCATGCCTACAGAACTCCTTATTTGCACAGTATCTAAAGAAACAAGAATTTCTGATCAGTACGGGTCCATTTTTCAACTTTACCATCTCCATGTTTCCAAGAGTGATGGTCCTTTCAGAGGTAGTGGTATCTCTGTCCTTTGCTTCAGGTAACAGTTGCGTATGTGTCTGGTCTCTGAAGATAGTTATTTTTAACCCTCCTAATCTGTAACTGGTGATAACTGGGTATCAGCGTTTCTTGCAAAGACATCAGTATCTCTTGGCTATTCATTCTATGAGCTCCTTGAACATACATTGTTTGAAAACCAGTGCTGAACAGCACAGGTTTCATCACAAAAGGTCGATGAAATCAAACATCAGATTTGTATACATTTACCACAATTACATAAATTTGAGTAACTATACAAAGACATACGCTTGCGAGGACTGCTGCATGTTAATATATTCATGGACACCTGCTAATCTGAGCTTATCTTTACATGAGTTACACTTGGAATTTGTGGTGCATATTGCATAGAATACAGCAGATAAGTTTACATTTCATGAAGAAGCAAGTTTGTTGTGGGTTTTTTTACATGCAACTACTCTATCAGGTGTATCACGGTAAATACTGTTACTTCCTAGAATATGGTACCATGTGCTCTGCTGTTTTATTTGTAGGATTGTCTTCTGTTTCTGTTGTACATTGCTGTTTCTGTTCATGTTGCTTGTGGACAGTTATTCAAGACAATGTAATTGTGATTGTTTTTTACTTAATGCTTTATTTCTTTGAAGGACAGGTAGTACACACTCGTTTTGTGGACCTGGGGAATCCCAGATGTAACCCTACTGGCAAGCAGTCCTACTTCATTGTGCCTGTATGGGTTTGAGGAATGACAGGTAATCAACACATGGACCTATATGGGCTGAAATCTTTTCAGATGAAGGACATAAGGGGGCTCTGGGTGCTGTAAGTAGAGAGAATATGTATCTGTTTGGCAGTGAAACCTAATGGCCTGTGGGGTGGTGTTTCTGAAAGTGTTTCTCTGATAATAAGTTTCATTTATATACATTTTAAATATGTGTAGTCTGAGCTTGCTATTTAGGCACTAGGCAGGGTGAATTAGCTATTTATCTGTGGTTTCCATGGGATAAGTAGGAACATAGAGTAAAATGTGCTGATGCCAGAGTATGAACTTTGTTCCATCATAGCAGGCGGTTAGTAGTTTTATTCTCTTTGTGAGTAGAGGCTGGCCCAGTCAGTAAAGTTTGTCACAGTGGTTGTAGACATTGAGCTAGAGTCGACAAGAAGAGAGAAACACAGGGTATTAGCATGGTATTTCTGTGATCTACAGCCACATTCACGTTTGTGATTAAATACTGCTCAGCATCAGGTGGCTATCTTCCAATTGAGTCATTGTCTTTCTTGAAGAAGAAAGTATTTTCACAGTATTTTCCAATATGAGCCTGAACAGAGGAATAATTTATCTATTCATGACTCATTTAGTGTGAACAGAAATGAAGGAATCTCAGTAGAGTCAAGGATGCTTAAACTGGTTTTCCTCCAAGATAAGACCAGCTTTAGATTTTTTCATCACTGATTTGGCTATGCATCTTGTAAGAGGAAAATCCTGAAGGAACTGGAGAGAATTGCAGCTTATCCTAGATTGTATATTTGCAAATTCTGACATGTATAGGGTCTGCATAAATATAAGGAGGGATGCTCCCGAAGTGCACAGACACAGTGGTCCATACTCAATTTGGTGTATCATTAGGACTATGACTACATCTGCAGGCCCAAAAGGAGAGGCTCATTAGTGAAGCTAGGTGAATGTTGGTACTTGAAATGTGTTCCTTCTGCAGCAGATAACTGCATGCCTTGCAGATGTGGGAGTATAAGAAGGCTTATAAGCTTCTGTCACCTTCATGATTTATTTTATCACAATGACATATCCTGACCCACAGGACTTTAGGCAGCTTGGTCACATAAGCTATTTTACATTTTTTAATTATGTATATTTTTTCCTGAGACTAAGTCCTTTGTACTTAGACCTTTGTTTCCTTCCTTCCCTCTGAAGCAGATAGACAGTACCAAAAATAATTCTTCTTTTTTTCCCCTCGCTTTTGATGATATCCTTCAGTCTGTCAGGCCCTTCTTTTCAAAAGGACACGTAGAAATCCAAGGTTTATGCTATTTGGTTAAAGTTTATTTTAAAAAGCCAAAACAACAAAACAAACAAACAAAAAGTGACAAAATACATTCTTCAGAACTTAACATAAGGGAGCCTGGGGTGGAGAGGTTATCTCCTGGGTGAAGACTACAGAGTAATCAAATTATTTTTAAAAGAAAGGCTTGCCTGTCCTAAACGAGACCACATAGTCTCAGCCCAAAACAAGCATGTATGATTTCCTCTTGGTGATCAAACCAGATATAATCTTTTCGTGAGCTTTTACAGCTCCATTTTTTTTACTGCATTCAAATCTTTTTTTGGTTTATAAACATAACCTATTGATGTTGTAAAGGATGTCTCCTAAACATTTTGTCCGATCTTTAACCTTAATAGCTATTTTATAACCTGCACTACAAGGTGCTTCACCGTTTCTGTAGGTCAGGGCAATTCAGCATGTTATCTGACACCCACTTTGTAGTAATTTTACTGGATTTAATGTCTGTGACAGAAAGAATTCTGGTTCTACTGTGAAACAGCCCTTGGCATAGTGATAGCAGTACTTAACTGCTTCATGGAGGTGTGCTTCAAAATAGGCTGGTTTAGTCAATGTAATAGAAAGAAAACAAAAATAAGTCAGTCTTTCTCCCTTTTGCCCTCCTCCCCCAGCTGTAAGCTGTTTCAATTGTTCCAGTCTTCATCTTAAGTAACTGCCATTCAGTGTTTCCTCAATGAGCATTCACTTGCAGTAGCTGGGATTCATTAGAGGTAACTTCGTGCAGAGGGTTTACATTATTTTACAAGTGAGAGAGAAGAGGTTTAAGTATGGCAGCATGGTTTCATACCTATAATGTAATGAGGAAAATAAATCGTAATTAATTTTGTTACAGTTTTACCATTTATTTCCCTTGATGGTGTTAAAATTTTGCGTATATCCATAGTTAAAATCCATGTGGTTGGTCCTGCTGGTTTGTTTTCCACCCACATGCTTTGTCTGAGAAATACGTTGGCTAGCGAGGGATTCTTTTGTCTCTCTTGGCATTCCAGTTTAAAATATAACTTATGTTCCTGTAGACACTGGGAATTTGCACTCAAAGAGGGATTGGATAATACCCACTGTACAGAGAAAGCTGATAAAATCTCATATTGATGAAAGCTCCTATGTAATCTCAGTAGAAGAGGACAGTGTAAAGATGAACTCAACAAACCACTGAAACTATCTTTGTGAAAGGCAGTCTGCAATGTGAATTGAACCACGGTTCAAATGAAGTGTATGTAGGCTACTCTTAGATGGGGCTTTGAGCAACTTGATCTAATGAAAGATGTCCCTGCCCACAGCAAGGGGGATGGACTAGATGATGTTTAGAGGTCCTTTCCAACCCAAACCATTCTAGGATTCTATAATTCATGCTTAAATATTTAGCATTCATTCTGATCACCAAGTTTCACACCATTAGCTACTTGAATACTTGACTTGGGTCAGCATTTGGGAGAAGAAATAGCCAGAGAACATACAGGTTGTATTCCAGTCAGTTGTTGCAACATCGAGTGTCCCAGCAAGTAGCCAGGGCTTAGGCATGGCCATTGTGCGAAGTCCCTAACCCTGGCAACACTGTGATTCAGTGGGAACTTTTGTACAAGACTGCGTGTGCAGGACAGTATTTCTGGCTATTCTTATGGGCATAAATTTGCTTGCTTACATTATTCAGGCAGAATTTGTTTATTAATACATTTATCGTTCTTGTTGAATGCTATTTATCTTTTATCTGTATTTTATTGGGTTTTGTTATTGTAATAGGGGTATTATACAAAACACAATATGATACTCTTGTAATAATGCTATTATGACAATAGCATGGTATACAAGATCTTAAAGTTCAATACTTTGTGTTACTACCAATCTCTGAAAAGCTGTCAGAGAAACGGGATGAGAGTTCTTACTGAAAATGTTTCACACTTTTCATGCACATCTTTTCTTCGCACTTTTTCAGTGTTCTGTGTCTTTTTGTCACATTTACATAAGAATAATTACATTGAAATCTCTTGTTACAGAGTGTCTCTGATACACTGGAGTAATTTCTGACAAATAAAAAGCTCTCCTGTAAGACAATGTCCTACAGTTCCTCCTTCTCATATGCATTTTTTTTCAGATTAAGCCAAGAAGATTTCAGTAGCACGCTGACACACACACACACACACACACACACACACACACACGTGCTTTGCTTTTATGTATTCATAAGGGCTGCAGTAGACTTATACACTGACAAGGTTTTTAAAAATGTTTGCACTGCAGTGCTCACGGTTGCAGTGTAGATGAGCTTTTGTCTGTACTTTGGCTCTGCGTTACTCCAAGCTAACCCTTAGTTAATGCTGCAGAATTTTATTTTGGTGGTAATTTTTCTCAGCAGATTAATTGTCCATCCTGCTCACATGCCTTTGTTTGGACTCTTCACTTACTCCGACCTTTATTTTAACAATCATGATAAAAAAACTCTTGTATAGTGAAAAATTTTATTTATCCTTCGCTAGCAGTGATTGATACCACTCCCCAATGAACCTGCTTTTCCTCCCACTGAAATAACCGGTAGAGTTACTGATGTTAGAGGAAGGAATCTTTTCAAGACAAGAAACTGTCTTGAATTTATGGCTACAGGTTGGTTAAATAAGCATATGCATAGGTCTGCCTTTCATTTGCAAAGTGGATTTTTGTCTCTGTGTACTCATTAATCATGAGTTGAAGTCTCAAAAAATTATTGGGTCATTTTATTTTTAAATGTAGAATCTTCGTGTGTTCTTGTTTTTCATCTTTTGAGGCTGTTGAGTGTGTTGTCTGCTGTCTTTCTGCAACTGTGAGGGACAGAAACGTCTTTTAAATGAAAGTTAAAATTCTTAATCTGAAGCTTTAAGAAGAGTAAGAAATGCCATTGGACTTTGTGACACCATAATAAGAGTTGTCAGCACTGGCAGTAATAGTGATAGGAAAAGTGAGCAAGGGCTGCTCATGTTGGGCAGTGGCTCATAGCCTTTTGAGAATAGCACACACCTGAAGCTGGAAAGGCTACACTATGCTATGGATTTATGCAAATGAGTAAAACATTTCTGTTGCTGAGGATTATTTATAATCACAACAAAACTCTGCTTCTGGACTGGTAGTGTTTGGTTTTAAAATTGCCCTTCCATTACAGCTTTGAAATTTGTCCAGGGAAGACTTGTGGTAAATTTTGTAGACTTGCAGTAGTCACATTCCTTTTCTCCTTTTTCCCTTCTCCTCTTCCAACTCAAAGTAGACTTCTTGCAAATTCAGTTTCCATCCTGTCAGCAGCAACAGCTGCTTTGTGCTCTGCTGACTCTGTATGTCTTTGAGAAGTTCTACTTCAGAAATTCTCTTCCATTCCCAGTCATGGCGGTGCACCTACTGTAGAGCTGGTGTAGTGTACATGTCATTTTATTTTTATCTTCATTGAAATGCAGCCGGGACGAGGCATGAATCCATTAAAATGTCTTGGAAATGGAAATGTCTTTCTGTGACTGGTTTAATGTGCCTTTCTGGTTGAGAATTGGAGGCGTCCATCTTGCTTTGATGAGCTTTTTAAGCATCCGATTCATTACTGCTGATGCTGTGAATTTCATTTGTACAACATCTCTTTCAACATATGGACTGATAAACTGCATCCTGCTTAACAGTAGGATAGAAATTTCTTTTTTTACATCATGGTTGAATGTTCTTCAGGACTGATTAACTATTGAACAGCACATGCTGGCTAGTCTAGAAAAGGTTCTGATGATCTTCTCTAACCATTCAAGTATTGCAGGTAAGTTCTGTCTACCAAAAAAACCCAACCCCCCAAAATCCCAAACACTGCACTATGTGCTTAGTGTTTCACCTTCAAATGTCAGTTTGACAGTAAATGCTGCCTGATTCTTCAAGTATGAAGCAATTCTACTAAATGAAATAAGCTTAATTTGTAAATTTCATTGAAATAATAAAATTAGTCCAGAACTAATGCCCTTTTTGCAACCCAGTAAAATTGTTTCAGTGGTAGTATATGGCTGCTAATTTTGGGGAAATTATGTTCTACTGTAGGACAAACGGATGCGTATGTCATAGAAGAATGGTTGCTTGTCATCCACTCTTCTGTGACTGACTGACTGGGTTGTTCTGCAGTCATGTGGGAATAGTGTCCCACAAACTTGAATTTATTTTTCTTTCAGTGTATCTCTGAGGTAAGAGCTTCTCCTTAAAATAAAGCTCCAGCATTCTCATTGAGCAGCTTTCAGGCATTATTTGGATTATACAGAGAAAAAGGAGCTGCAATTATGAGCTGCTTTAAATGAGGCAGAAGCAAGTGATAAAATAAAACTTCATGTTTCAAAAGGCAGTGTCTGGTTTAGAGAAAGTAATCTCTCTTAAAGGAAAAAAATCACCAAAGAAGTGAAGGGGAGAGTAATTATTCTGAAACATGTCTCTGAATTAATGAAATTGCTAAGTAACGAAATACACTGACACACTTTTGATGAAAGCATTCTGCCTCTGAAGGAGAAGGGTGTTGTAAGCTGTTGCTCTTTGTGGCATGCTTCATTGCTACCTGCATGGCTTTCCTAAAACCTACAAGATGTTAACAGACGTAGTGATTTCTCTTGCATAGCCTGCATCTGTTTAGTAAGAGTGGCATCATGTTAAAATGATTATACGAATCAACAGTAGAAGTGCAAAGCCAGGAAGATCATCTCTGTGACTGGGGTTTGCTTGGCTTGTATATCCCTTGTACTAGCTGCAAAATAAACAAAATACTTCTTGTGTTGGAGATTTCCTACAAGCAGGACATCACATGTTCCCAAGAGGGTAAACAGCTTGGATATTGTTGCAAGTTCTAAAATAAACCTTAAGTTTCTTATATGGTGGATATGAAATAGCGCTATGAATTTTCACCTTTGTTGAGCTCTACAGCGTGCATTGGTTGTTTCACTCATCTTGTTCCAGGTCTGTGATTCATCTCTGGTGAACCTAAGCCAGTGGTATTCTATTTCTGAATCTTCTGTCAGTCCCTCATGAGGTATGCATTGAGTAACCCTGGAGTCACTTAATGGAAGCTGGGCCTTGAAAATACCGTGGGGAGTGTTAAGGACCATCCCCATACAAAGGAAGTGTGCTGCAGTAAGATGGTCTTTCAGTTGCCATGTGCTTTCTTGTGTTTTCCAGAGATGCTCTGTGAGCTCTCAGAGTAGGCACCCGTCCCGTGTTGAGCAGAAATTGATAGTTACTGTGGTTACTTTTGAAGTGACACTGATAATTTAAAAACAAGACGAAACCAACATCCCCACTCCAAACAAACCAACCATAAACAGTTACTGGTTAATAGTCCATGTCTGGCTGGCTTTCAAAATCCAGGGGTAAATTACCATGCAAAGGCATTTACTCTCAGTGGTGTTGAACTCAATGCAAATGTGGTGGAAAAGTGCTTTGGAGCCAGAAGATCATGTCTTGTTGGCTGTAGTTTCTCGCTTGTAGTGAAGTGGATAAGAAAACTCCTTGACTTAAATGAAACATTGAGCTCTTCTGGTCGGGTTGATTAGACCTGTTTCATCAGATTGCAGTAATTCAAATGCAGTGGCTGTTTAAAATGATATTTGGCATGTGTAGAGCAACTGACACAAGAGTATACTAAACATACAGGCTCTTCATTAACAGATAAAACTCTCAAAGTTTTATAGAGGGCATATACTGGTTCATCATGGAGGTGGGCATAACCCTGATTAACCTTTCTACCAGCAGTCAACTTGGCCCAGAGTATATAAATTTTCTGTGAATTCTTTTATATCTTCATAAGCCTAGCATTCTGTTGAGCACTGTTCTTCTGATGCTACAGATTTTATTCTTTGTAAACAGGAACTTCTCCACTGAATATAATGTAAATTGCAAGGGCATGTTCCACTGTGAAGAACAAGTTATGAAAATATCTGTCAGAAATAATTGCAGTTGATCCTGCTGTCGGGCAGGAATATAGACTGGATAATTTCTGGTGTCTCCTTCAGCAGTATTTTCTATAGCTCTGTTACCAGGAATATCAGAATTTAACTCAAAATGGTGAGAAAAGAAAAAATCACACGTAAGGGAAAAAAAAAAGGGAAAGGAAAGGTTATTAATCTTCTGTTCATGGCTTTGTACAGTGGTTTGTGACATGAGCTTACTCTTCCATGACTATGTAAAAAGCAGAGTATGCTCATGGATACTGTTTTTGAAGATGTGGCGGCTTTTGGATGTACAAATGCTTCCCTGTTTTTCACTGACACCTAAGGATGTCTTAAAGGCCTCAAACAGCTCTTTGTTCCTTTTGAAGTTTATACCTTAAATCAGATGTGGCATACAGTACAACCCTTTGTAGAAGACTAAGGGCATATGGAGATAAATACATGGTAGGGTGGTCTGAAGTGCCAAGTTGTCTGTAAGAGTGACTTTTCAGCAGCCTGTAGAATAAGTTAATGGGAGAAGTTGCAAAGCTGTTGGTTGCCATTGCCTTCCGCTTCCCCGATCTCTAGATTGTAAGACTTGCTACAATTGTTCAGGACAGCAAGGCGAAAGAGAAAGATGAAATGTATAGTTGGCAGCACCAAAAAAAGGTAGGTTGGTAAACAGTTATTGTAATTTCATGAGTCTGGTAGAAATTGAAGTATCGATACTATTCTTAAAGAGCGGACAACAGTACGTTTTTCTAATGTACCCTTTCCTCACCAATATGCAGTTGATAAGATTTTATTGAATGCCTCTGTTAAATATCTACTCTTGAGTATTTCAACACTGATGTTTTGGGGGTTTTAATTTACCTTTCGTCAGAAGGTTTCTTTATTTCTCCAAATGAGGAATTTTCCCTTTCCTATAAGCCTTCAGTATTGTGCAGAAAGAAGATCCAGGATGTGCACTCCTTATTCTTGTACAATGGCACATTTAAGGAATAATGTATTGCTTGTTTATTTGCCTTTCAGACTATTCTCTATACCCAAAGGTCCACAGCTACAGAAATGTTCTCTGCCTGGAGTTGAACAGGATATTGCAGTCATTTACTATTGCAATGCATTGTAGTGACCTCCAGGCTTTTTTAATCCAACAGAGTATACCAGTGGGTAAAGTACTGACCTTAGAAAGGCTGCAGAGGGTTTGAAAGAAAACAGCTAGTTTGAGAGAAAATGGACCACTCAGTGTCCTTTGCTCATGTTATCTCTGCTGTTTTGAGTTGGAGCATGGTAAAATGGAACAAATGGTCCCAAAATGAGCTACCTGTCCCAACTCAGACCCAGGCTTCCTTAACCCTGCATGTCTTTAACTCCTTCAACAGCTGTCTTCCACTGGGACAGAGGTGAAACTTCGCCAGGCCGCATTTGTTGAGCAGTGGTCCTCAGATTTGCAGCTCTCCCTGGGAAGACCTCAGAACAATTACAAGTGTGTCACCTGGACAAAATGTAAAACTTCGCTGTCAGACTATCCTATCCCTGGTAAGGCATTTGGAGCCACCTAATTACTGATGAAAACAAGCTTAGTAAAAAGGAAAATCTCTGCAAAAGAAGCGAACTACTACAGAGAAGTTGCATGTTTGTGAAATGTTCATGTTGCACTGTGATGAGTATACTGTAAAAATGCAGACGAAGTAATAGGAGGAGAATCAGTACAGGAAAAGAAACACTTTCTAAAGGTGTTCTGTAGTTTGTTGTTTGTAGCTATTATTTGTAGTATCACCCTCCCTGTGAGGGAGAACTTATTGTGACCAAAGACTTCATTTATAAAAAATGCCTGGGAGTGTTATGACGGAGCTGGTTTTGATTTGACCAGTCAATGAACCTTTGAAAAAGCATTGCATGAATATGATGTTTTGCATGATAGCTCTAAGCCTGGACAGCGTGTGGGTGAGGTAGGCTGTAGTCTGTAGACCTGACCTATTTAGCTGTGTGTCTTACTGTGAAGTTTCACCTCTAAATCTAATTCCAGTATTACTTCCCTTCTGTGAGCATGACTGTGCAGCTGTGGATCCTATGCAAAGCCTTACGCACATGTTTACCTCTGTGGTCTAGAGGACATTGCACATGCTGGTATTTCCTTTAGGCCCGTATTTAAATTTTTGCAAAACCAAGGTCTCAATACACTTGTAATATTTTTCCCTGTGTAGCATGGGTGTGTAGTATTATAATATAAATAGAATATAATAATAGTGTAAATGATAATATAAAAGATAAGTTAGCACTACCCAGTACAATGTGACTGTTCTTAGTTCATCTTTAAGTGCCCGTACATTAATATGATAATAATGATTAATCATGATAATGTGCTAAAACACTAACAAGGACTAAAGATAATTCTGAATGACATTATGTGTTAAATTCATTTGCTAAGCAACGCTGAGAACAGCTGCAGAAAATCACAAAGCATTCTTGTATCTTATGTAGCCTACTTTTTTTTTTTTACTTGGTAAGTGCTTTTCTTGTTTTAACTTGGTTTGTTGGTTTGTTTATTTTTACTTTGATAAACATAGCCAATTAAGTTAATGATATAATGTAACTGGGTAAACTTAGCTTCCTAGGTACTGGCCCTACTGGGGCTATAACTGTTGGCTGCATGTTAAGCGAATGCATGGGAAATAGGAATAAATGAGACATTTCTATTCTTGGGTCCCCAATATGTCATTTTAAGATAATCTGCCATTAAACAATGCTTGGGTAATGCTGGGGAGGAAGTGTTAATGCTATTCCAGCTGTTCTGCCTGGCATCACTCCCAGGTCAGCCTGGGAACACCGGTGCAGAGCCTGTACCAGGAATTAATTTTGTTGGAAGTAGCATTGTCATAATAACATTCAAGTCTGTTCATACCCCTCTATGGGAGGTTAGAGAAGTGACACAACTTCCCGTGAATCTGTGTTGTAGAAGAGTTGATAGCAGCCCAAAATGCAAGACAGACTCAGCCTGTGCTTATTAAGAGGTTCCTGTTCTGTCTAGATGAGTACAAGAAAAAGCCTTTGTTCCCCGTTCACTTTGTGTCTAGCGAAACATCGCTCGGTATCAGGGTTCTCCAACAGCTCCAGAAGCAAAGCAAACAAGCAACAAGAGCCACTGAAATGGTGGAGCTGACAGTTTACAGCTAATGGAGGGAGGATCTGGGCTGAAGCATGCAGGCTCCATGCCTCCCCAGAAGTCATTTCTTGTACATTTTTGGTAGGATATATGTGCTTAATATAAAACAAAAATAGTCCTCCTCTCTGAGACCATAGTCTCTGTTAGCTAGATGTACAGGGCTTAAATTTCCAAGGAAGTCATTATTTACATGGTTTAGGTACAAGAAAGAACGCTGAAGTTCTCACCACATGCATGTCTCAGAATATTTTTAAATGTGCTGAATGTGTGCAAATTCTTTATGCTTTACATCTGAGGATAAATAGTACAGTTCAGCACAGGAACATCTCCAATGTGCTATGTTGGATGCTGAAATCATGGCATTCACAAACACGTATATATTTCACGTATCTAGTCTGCCAAGCCTGTTCCATTCAGTTTATAATTTTTCAGTGTTTTTTGAGGTGTAAAATTACATGGTCAGAAAGCAACACTGTTCCCTGAATCTTCTTTTTTTCAAAGATAGTAGCTTCAGCTGTAAATTACAAAGACATGCTACCTGCAGATAAAATGTTGCTGTAAATTAGAAAGCCTGAGAGACTGTGAGAGGCAGCTGAAATCGGACACAGTTTTTGCATAGGTCTGAGGTAGGATCAGTCAAGTATGTCGCAACTCACAGTAATCTGCTGAATGATTCTCTCTTTTTATTTCAGAGAATGTGTTTCATTTAAATTATGTATCATGGGGTACTAGCCCCTATGCAAGCAAAGTAAAGGCAGCTGGCACAAAGGATTAATTTTGATGCTTTTTTTTATTGCAGAGATATAGCCCTGTAAGTTAAACAGGCTAGAGTCATGAGAAGGAGAACAGGACAACATTTTTCCTGCTATTCTGTTGTGGTCAATACGTGGCATTTCTGCTGATTGAGTTTCAGTTTGGGAAAGTGTCTGAATTGTTTTATTTATGTTGTATTACCGCACATATCTGTATATATTTATGGAAAATCAATAAAGGCACAAAAATGCCTGTCTTCAGTTTGAACCTATTTTGTGTAAATTAGGGATAAAATGTTCTTACAACATTGTGTCTCGCCAGTTGTCTACTGCAGTGAATTTGTTGGACTCATTAAACATCCTAGAGGACAAGATGTCTGTAAACTCACTCAAATTAATTCATGAACACTTAAATTACTAAAACTTGGTTTTCTCTGTTTCTAGCTCCTGATTAATTGCACTTTCAAAAGTTATTTAAAGTTGAAGGTTGAACAGACAAGCTTTATTCCTGTAGGAAAGCAAGCTAAAGCTTTCAGTCTGCATGGCAATGATTGGTATCCTGCTTGGCAATGTCTGCAAAGATGCCAGAGTTTACCCTGAGACGCTGTAGGACAAGAGTTGTCTCAGTCTGTCCAGCTTACGGTGCGTTAGCAGGCACCTACAGGTAGCCTTCACTGGAATTGCAGTCGTTCAATGTGGCATCTTTTCAGGTGTGCTCTATGGTAATGCAGGAAGGGTGAAAACCACACTTGGACAATTCACATAAGGGTTTGTTAGGTAAGAACAAATGGCAGCTGAAGACAAAGTTTGGAACAAGAAAACAGCAGTGACGGTTAGCCAGATTTCAAGCATCTTATGGTAACCAATGTGGGAAGTTCTTATTTGTTGTTGTAAATATTGTGAAATAGTAGTCTATTAAAGATCTTGTGATAATGCAGTCGGGCTCTAATAAAAATGGAATTTTTCTTCAGTGTATGTGTTACCATTTTAAAAAGCTGTGGCATAGAGTAGAGTTAGAACTCTACTTTTAATTAGAATTGTTAGTGGTGGTCAGCTCAGGCCAAAAAAAGCAAAAGACCCTTTTACTATTAGCCCCAACTAAAAACAAAAGAAAACAAAAACCCTAGACACCAAACAAACAAAAAACAAAGGAAAGAAAACAAACAAACAAAACAACTTGTGAAAGTAGCAACTGGTTTGGTAAACAATGCAGTCTGGAAAATTGTTAATCAAGCTGATGGGCTATCTAGGTTAAAAATAAAATTTTTAAAAATCCAGTATTGTAAAATACTACTTGTGAGGTCAGGATCTGGTGTAAGGTTTTATCTTTTGTTTGTTTGTTTTTAAGGATACAGCTTGTATATTGGTAGTTGTAGGTACTTAAATAACACAAAATCTAAACCTTCCTCTTTGCCATGCCCTGGAGAACAGAGTATTGAGGACAAAGAGGATCAGGGGAGACATGGAATGACTTATAAAAGGTGTTTGTACTGATGCAGAGAGGTAAAGCGGGGCAGGGGGGAAGTTACTTTTATAGCCACACTTACAAGTGCTTTAAAAGCTCATTGTGCTTCAGAAATGTCACGTTCCTTTTCCTATTTCCCCACCATCATTCACAAATTTCTGTCCAGCCCAACTTAAAACTCCCTGCCACTCAAAAGAATATGGAGTCTGTTATTATTCATGTATCCATTTGATTTCACACCAAAACCCAGAAATATGTCCTAGGAAAAAAAAAGTTAGAAAGTAAAAAACAAAAAAGATGAAAAAAATACTAGATGTTAGAGAGAAATATGTCAGTTTATTCAGCTGCTCATTTCTACACTCCAAAATGTTTGCACATTTGAAATACAAAAAAAAAAGCACTTGGCTATGCAAGCAAAATTGGATTTTGTTCCTTTGTTTCCAGGGCAGCTGTCAGAAGGATGGGTTTCTGTGAAACCTGATCTTCCTTAACTTTTGTTTTGTTTAGGAATTTGACCCATCCTATTTATATTAGCTTTCAGTGGTGCTTTCAGTAGGTGGGTTGAAACCAGGCACCCAGGCCACTATTCCTGACTGAGTGGACATTTATTTTGCTGGTGCCTTGGTTTTCTTATCTGTCAGATGTGTGTGGAAGAGCTCTTGAGCAGCGTTATAAAACTGTTCTTGTAAAAACATATAGCTCCTACTTTTGTTTAGCACACTGTACTTCGGGGGGGCAGGGAGAGGGAAGTCTAAAAGGTGTTTTCTTATCATCGGGTTTCCTCCCTGTGGAGTATCACTGAACCTGTCTCTTACTGATTTTGCTGAAAAAGCAGTAAACAGTCAATTACCTAGGAAATACATGAACTACGCACATTATTGCAAAGGGTTTATGTAGCATAGGGTATGGAAAGTATGCTCTGATCTGTAGTCTACAGGAGGCTGGAAACCATGTGAAGGAAATTTCTCATCTTAATTCAGGGGGGTTTTGTGGACAGTGAGTCATTTTTGTGTGGAGCAGCTTCATGACATTCATTGTGTGTTGCAGTAGCTCACGCTACCACTTTGAAATGGAGAACAGGAATCAATCAGCTGTCTCACAACGGGATAATTCTTTGCAAGTGATGTCAGGACAGTTGGATTTAAGTTGATTTGTCTTATATGCAGCTTCTATGGGAGCTGGAAATTATATCGGAAAATACTTAGGGACAGTCATATCTGATTCTCTGGGCATCTGCTCTTGTTTAGGAAGCAGGGCTCACACTTATTTACGATACAGGAAATTAGTGTCCTTCAGTGCATTTTTTCAGCTTGGCATTGAAAAGTAGACAGCAGAGCGGTCTGCTTATGCTTGTATTCTGGACACATAGCCTTTGTGAGGTTCAAGAGAACACGAAATCGTTTCGAATTTCCTAACCTCCTGGAAATAGGAACAGAGAAAGACACAGTCTGTCTTAAAATGATCTATCAAGGGAATAATGGCAATGGTTCATGTGCAGGCACAAAAGAATACCTCTTCCTCCACCTGTGTCATCATGGCAGAAGTAGCCTCTTGCCTCAGAGAAGGGTAGGTATCTCAAAGTAAGCAGCCCATGGGCAAGATTGGGGTCACAGACTGCCAGCTGGGCCATCCCAGTAGATGATGTAGTAGACAGTTGCTTCAGAGGAAACATACTTTAACTGACTTTAAACTATCTAGTTCAAATTCCGGTTGCAAGTTAGGGACAACAGCATAAAGCTTTGTGCAGGCCAACCGACCAGGTATTTGTACATGAAATTTTTTCCTGAATATTTACAAAAAGTATTAATAGGTTGAGCTACTAGCCCATGGTATTTTCCAGGTAGGTACTGAAAGGTTGTTATGTGCACTTCCTAGCTGGATTGCAGTGTAGAAATAATGCAATATGAGGATAAATGACAAGATGAAGGTAAGATGAGGGGGGGAAATGGCAAGAATATGATAAATATGAATGAATTAGGATTGGCGCGTATTATTGGTAGTGTTGACAATGTCTCAGCTGTTAAGTGTGTGTAATTAGCAGCGATAAAAGCAGCTGTCAGTGATGGATGCTCTTATTACAGTTACCTGGAACTTTAAACTTCATTCACTGTTTCATGTATTCACGTCCATTTTAAATTGGGAACAGTAATTTCTGGAAGTTCTCCGTAGTTTATTTCTTAATTCATGTTTCAGTATTTCTTCAATTAGTCTTCTCTTCAGATAGTTTCTTTTGGAAGCGATTACTGCATTTTATGAAGTGACCTAGAAACTGCACCTCTTCTGGCATATCATATGTCTTTTCCTATTTCTAATAGTTTCTGTCTTTTTCTCACTAGCTGGACATTTTCCTAAAATTGCCTGAAACACCAGTCTCTTTTTCAGAAAAACAGCCATGATATTAATTGCCTTTCTAAGAAGAAAAATAATTATTTTATTTATAGACTAGGGGAAGGAGTTTGAGAGAATTTATGAACTTACATCTTTTGTTCACCTTGGGACTGAAATAAATTATCTTAAAGTATTCACGTGGACTAGTGTTGTTCTGTGGACAAAAAGTTAATACGGATTTCCTCTCCCCCTGCCCCAATTTGATAAACTGTTTTTGTGTAACTTGAGCAAAAATGCTACACTTGGCCTTGGGAAGAGGAAGCACATTATAGCATTTACAAGATGGTGATCAAGCCGCAGCCTGCCAACCAGTCGGTTTTGTCCTGTCCATTTTGCCATGTTTACATGCTGGAAATGTTGCTGTGTTCTTTTTCTAATGTATTTCCAATTATCTCGTAAATGGCTACTTTTTTTTTCTTTTTTTAAGGGATATACACAACAGTGTCTAAAATGTGTCTGGCAACATTGATTTAATGTTTTAGCTTGTGTGATCCTTAGCTTTTTCTGCCAGACAGCGTAGCTTTGGAGTGAAAGGCTGTGACCAGACTGGCAACTCTCAGACGGCACAAGTACCTCACAGACCTCTCCAGCAGAGGATCAGTTTTTTTTCTGAAGCAGGCTACACGTGAGCATGGGGGTTTTTTTTGAACTTTGAGGATTTAAAATTGGAAGTACTTTTATGAGATATTATTAACTACAGCTAGTTGAAGAAAATGTTGGTAGAAGGCTTTTCATTACAAAACGTGCTTTTAATAGAACAGAAACATTTGCTTGGGGGGGGAGGAAATTAAAGAAAATTGATCAAAGACTAAATATTTCATTTCATTTGTGTTTTCCTGTACTCTAAGGAATATCTTTTTTTAGGCTTTTTTGCTTGAAATTTTGACTGTTAAGGCTTTCTTTCTAGTTTAGAAATATTTTTAAAGTGTTGGATATACCGCAGATTGGAAAATGCAGTTCCAGTAGCTCTGTTAGTGGTGTGGGAACTTGAGCGTACTAGGAGTCACAGTCCATCAGGTTTGAGATGTTTGTCTGCTAGTGTTTAAGGAAAGTATTCATATATTTTCTATATAGGTATTTTTCATATGCTTTCATAACATTCATACCTGTTGAGAAGTCTACAAGATAGAAACTGAATAAGAGTAAAATCAGGCAAGTTGCTACTAGCTTCTATCTAGTTCAGGAAAGGTTTACATTTGTAGTTAAAGTGTAAAAGCACTAGGAAGTGAATCCAGAAACACTTATGTTTGCTGGTCTGTTGCTCATTCAAATGGCAGTTGCTTTTTTGTGGTATGTATTCCTTGCCTGCTGCAAGAAAAGAGCTAAGTGTAATTGTGACGTTACTGGCCAACAGATGTTTCAGAAACAGAAAATGATCCCCTGTTGAGCCCTCGATAACGGCTGCCACCCGAAAAACACATTAAAATCCTGAAACATTAATCTAAAACTAGAAGTGTAAAAATGAATGAAAAATGTAGAACTCGGTCGTATGCCAGGGCTCTAGAGTTTAGGAGAGTGAATACCAGTGCTCCAGTGGAATTGTGTGAGGGCTGTGTTATGCTTTATGAGCACAGGTCTCCACTGAGGCTAATGTGAAGCTGCACTGTCCCCATGGGAGCTCTAGGAAGCATTTATGCCTTGGGCACACACTAAATCACTGAGGTTTTCCTAGAACAAAAAGAGCATGTGGGTTTATATCTCCCTTAAGAGCTTTCTCGTCTTTAGATGACCATGTGCATTATGCACAGGTGTAAGGGGTGTGATTATTATTCCTCCTATGTAATACTGATCTGATGGCATGTGTGCATGAAGCTTTACAAAATGTGTAGTGTTTATACTCTCCAAGCTTCTAGTCTAACTAGGGTGAATATTAGGCAAATGGGTTAATGATTTATAGGGAGTAGAATTAATCAAGTGTGAAGGGCTGGACAAAATAGAGAGTATTTACATTGCTATTTTGTTGTGAGCCTAAAGAAAGCTTGGCACTATGGACATCAGAAGGTGTTCTAGCTGTGGGGAAGCTCTGGTAATTGAGTCACAGCTGAAGAAGAAGCCAAAAACATTAGAAGAGCAAGCTATGGATTGCAGCATTTTTTGAAAAATACGTACAAAGGTGCTAAATGGAAGAGCTTGAGAATTACTTTCGCACTTACATTTAGGCAGTCAAAAGTAGGATAAGGTTGTACTTGTACTTCTTAAATTCTTTAGTAAAAGCAACTCAGGTAAAGTACGTGTCTACCCTGATCATGGCAACGTATCACTTTGTGGTACCCATCTCAGATTTTCCAGTTCAAACTCTTTCAAAGTAATACAAAGGTTTGTCATTTAAGTTATCCTTTAGTCTTTTTCTCTCTTGCTTCCTGGCATTACTCACCGCAGAGTTCTTCTGGTGGCAAAGACTTTCTCAAGGATGCTCAGCTTGTTCTTGCTAGGATATACCATACCATATTAATGGCAGTGTTTTGGGGAGAGAAGTCCTCAATCCACCTGGTGTACCCAGGTGAATTAAACTTGTTCCTGTACTGTCCTTAGCTCCCTTGGCTTACTGGATCAGACACACATCTTGTTGCTGTTCACCCCTTTGCCCAGCTCTGAGGGGAGGTGGGGTGGGGTACAAGAAAGAATACAGTTCTTGATGTCATTTCACATTTGAATTATATTCAGTACCTGTGAAAATCTTGATTTCATATGAGGTATTTGACCTTGCGTGTTTCCGTAGATTTTGAAAGCCTTTTATCCCTGTCTCTGAACTCTCCGATTCCTCACCAGAGTCAAGTATTTCTGAAAACTTTCAACGGCTACCTGAGAATAGGAGAGGCAGACAATTACCTGTTTGTCTAAAATATCTGCACTGTATCTCTGCTTTAATGCACTTACAGTGTTTCTCTATAACCGTGGGGGTGCCCATGCTTTTAAATGGTGCTCTGTGCCCCTGCCTGGCAGAATCAATTCCAAATTGCTGTTTAACCATAACAGGGAGTCTTCCCCTACAGTCAGAAAGATGTATGAGCTAGTGTCTCTGTCTTCATGACAACGAGGAGGGAGAAATTACAGAACAGCCTGTTTCGCTTTCTATTTTCTCTTTTCCCAAACCGTTTGTCTAGAAAATTGCCCAGTTTGCCTCTTTGGCACCTTTTTTCTTACCAAAGCACTAGGAGAAGCTCTTCTTTGGTTAAAAGGAGCATGCTAAGAGGGCACCTCTGCCCTTACACCTTCAGCTAAGTTTGCAGTGATGTGAAGAACAGTTTTTACATTGTTACTGGAATCTTGGTATGCTGCCTTCCATTTCAGTACTGTAGAAACTTTCATGTTGCTGTATTAGTTCACCTCCATGAGTCACTTTCTCTCTCTTCCTCCCTTTTTGGTTGTTTAAATGAATGGCTTATGAAAAATTGCATTTAAAATTTTCCATTTGGAATGAATGACACACTTTTCTGAATAGATAGTGTCTGATGTAAAAGACATGATGTAATGTCTGATGTAATCCCCAAGTCCCTCAAATCACTGAATCTTTTGCCACTCAGCAAAGTAGGACCAAACATGTCTTTACGCTCTCCCCATATTCTGTTGTGTATCTCCAAGGTTATGATGTGATGATCTGATGTGATGAAAACTCAGAGAGAGAGAGAGAGAGAGAGAGAGAGAGGAACAATTTCCTTTCAGAAAAAATATAAGTAGAAAAATAGCTCTGCAATTGCAACTAGAACATGAAAATGCAATGTCTTTCATGCTGTGATGTTTTTATTTACTACAAAAAGATAACTACAGGAAAGTATTTTGCAGCAGAGTTATCTTTTTTCAATGTTGCTGTTTTAACTTCACCTGAATTGTTTTGTTTTGTGCCACTTGGCACAGGAAAA
>NW_008824008.1:719623-723854 GCF_000699105.1 Pygoscelis adeliae
GATTCCTGTCGGCCATTTCACACTTGGGAAAAGAACCAAATCTAGGATTATTTTCATGCACAATTCTGAGTGTGCTACATCCCAGCTCTCCCCAGTCCCTGCCCATGAAATAAACTGCTGGGCTCTCTGTGGGGGTCAGTGTTTTGTGGGGTAATATTTGAAGTGAGCCAGCATCCCAGGCTAATGGAGACTGGCCATGGGATTCAAGAAAGTCCACACTCCTCCCCATTATCTCTTGTCCGTGTTCCTTTGTTTAATCTGTGACAGCCTATTAAAAATGGAAGAACCTTGAAAGAGAAAGAGATTCTAAATACATCTCCTGAAATGGCAGAGGCTGCTGTAGTACGTACAACAGAGATGAAAAGTTTCTGTTGCAGCAAGCTGAACATTGGAGTACTCTGGCTGTCCTGTTTGTATCTGCTTCTCATGATCTCTCACAGAAGATTCACAGGTAAGTATAAGAATCTGTAAATAACCATATAGGACATCACCTGCACAGTAGGCTTCAAATAGGAGGACCCTAACTGAAGTCGTAAACCAGAACAACTTATTTGCTGTAACCATTACCTATTATACACCTGGATAGCCTTGCTTTTCATGTAAGGCTCAAGTTCCTCTATTAAATTTCTGGCCTCGGTGCACTTTCTGCAACAATAAATCAGTTCCTTGGTCTGAAAAGAAATGTACACGAAGAAGTGTTTCTACTTATGGTCTTTGAAATTCCCATCCTCTGACTTTATCAAAGTCACTTTGTTCCAATGCTACAGAACAAAGAAAAAAAAATTTACATACTTGTGACCGTTAACCTTTGCATTTTAATGCGTCGTTCCTTGTTTTACTTGTATACAAGAACCTAACAGGAACATGGCTTGGTTTTAATCACTCCTTTCCTGTCCAGTCTAAGTTCACAAAACTGTAATTTTTTTTTCTAACGTGCTACTTTCTGGTCATCTGTATAACAGGTAACTAACAATAACCTTCATGATTCTGTATCTTTGCATTAATCAGCTACTGTATTTCTGGTTTTGCTTATGGGAAAACAAATGACACTTGCAGCAAGACCACTCAGCAGCAGTAGATATGCTTTCTTTAAATAGTTCTCCTCCCATTGTTTTGTCAGACCCTAGAACTTTAATTGTATTCACTGGATATATAATTATCATCATTATTCCTTGTAGTAACAGATGGTTTTATTTATTTTTGTTTTATTTTTGGTCTAGCTGCTGAATATAGTAAGCTGTTTTTTGCAAATAGTGTGTCGGGATGAAGAAGTTGGGCATCAGTGAAAGCGTAGATGCTCTGCTTCAGTTTTTGTGTAGTTATGGGCTTGATTAACGTAAGAACTTCATGGCCAGATCTGATGTAGCGCTTAAGGATAAGTGCCTATTTGGAGAAGGGAAAACAAACCTACATGGAATTAGTAGAACATAGTGATTGTAGTATCAGTGTACACATGCTACATCTAATGCATACGGACAGCCAAGGAGGCTAAAGAAGAAAACATTGTGCACTTGTGTGCATTAGTTGTAAGCTGAAAATCGTTCTGTATTAGTATTTTATTTAGCACAAAGCCAAATATCCTTTGAAAAACTTTCACCCAGCATTAGCTACAGCTAGATTGGAGCAAGGAAACACCCACTTCTGCTGGGTATATACCCTGCCTAACTCGAAGGGAGTCTTGGTTTCTTTAGCCTTTCTGCACTAGCATGACATACGTTCTTAACAGCAGCAGAGTAGGTAAATGAATATAGTCCAGCAGCAGACAAGCTATTCTTTCCAGTCTTGCATCATATTAGATTTAATTATTGATCATCAGAAGCACAGGGCCTCTTCTTACTCCATTAAGAATTTTTTCTCACATATTTAGAGTTTTAATCAACACAACCCAGAAGGTATCCAAATACTTTCTGTGTTTTCTTAAGAAAGATGCAACTGCCATTTGATGTTAACAGTTTGCAGTGATTTTGCAATAAATCCTGCTTTCATCCCTGAGATGAGTAGTTCTAGTAGCGTTTTTGTTATGGGAGTAATTAAAATTTACAAATGTTAAAGCTTAGGAGGGGGAAAAGCTTTTCAGAAGGGAAGGAATCTGGATTTTAGTTGCATGAGAAATAAGCTGTTTTGTAGCTGCAGAATTTACAGTGTAATCTGCTCATGGCCACAGGTTTGTACTTCAGAACTAAGCCTCTTACATTTTTTAGAGTAATAGTATTTTTAGTTGTGTAGCTACTGTATTAATATGTAAATACAAACCAAGGCGGGGATTGAGCATCCTGACTTTGCAAACAACTGAAGCAACTGTCCTTGCTTTGAGCAGAGAGGTTGGATAATAGGTTTCCCGAGGTCCCTTCCAATGTGAGTGATTCTGTGATTCTGTTCCTGAATAACTGTGAGATGTAAATTGGCCGGCTCGGTTCAGTGGCCAGTTATACAGTTCCTTTAAAGTTACGGTGATAAATACAGATGTTTGAGTTGAGCAAGTTATTCCATAGTCCCAAACAGCCTTTTGTATCTCCATCATACAAACGTTGATATAGGAAAGGTGAACATCAGTAGAGTGTAATATAATTTTTTATCAAAGTAAAAGCACGGCTAAATATTTTGTTTACATAATTTGTTCCTCTTAAGTCACCAAACCCATAATTATTTCCTCTAAATTGAATGAAAATGTCATAGAAATTGCTGTTTATTCTACCATAGTGCCAGAAAATGAAGGTATCCTGAAACAGGATTTACATCTGCATCTAAGTGCCCCAGCCTTTCATACATTTTTCCCAAAGTTAGACTTTTGCTTTTGACTAGGATATTAATTATTTTTACATGCACTCTTCGTTAATGGGGTGGTTAACTTGCATAACAGAGCAGCATATTAAGAATGAGATCCAATAGCATACAATATTAGAAATTAATTCCAAACTGTTAGAGCTTAGAATATGTAATTTAGTCAAATCTATTAATTTTATTGATACTGCTTGATGCAGACAGTAATTGAATATTTTTATCTATGTATTCTATAGAATATATATCATTTTCACCAGTCATACAGTGCCAGGGCCATCTGTGTTGAAGGCAAATTTAACTGAATTTGAATTAGGTTTGGAGGTTGTGCTCTGACTTGGGAGTGTATTAAAAATAGTTTTGATGTGATTCATTACATACCTTCAGGCAGTTTTACCACTGACATTTATCTAAGGAAGAGCATTTTATTGATTTTTTTTTTTTAATAGAGGAAAACAAATTTCTGAGAGGGCAGAATTTTTCATTCGGCTGTGCTGAGATGGTTACCTCAATTTTTTCTCTTTTCTTATTTTTCAGAAAGAGAAAGCAGATTAAAACCAAGTGCCAGAATAGAAAAAATGCGGGCGGGGGGGAATCTTGCTTTTACCATTGTGGTAAAGGTTGTCATCTTATGATAGGCAAGTAGTAAGTGTTTTACTGTGCTCAACTCTTTCCAATTAGGTTTTCTTCATTTTTTGGTGGCAATAGTAGCCATAGTCTTGCACACTTACCACTGGAGGTTCATCCTGTGGAAATTCAGAGCTGCTTCCAACATCACAGTTGGATAATTTTCTCTTTGAAGAAAAGACCATTTTCGCATTGAATTTGCATCAGAGAATAAAGATATTCAGCTACAAATGAAAAGATGGTATGAGAGATTGACAAGATCATCATAAACTTTGACTAATTAATCTGCTGCAGCATCTTGCAGGAGCAGGTTCTTTGATAGTACCTGTTCATAAAAGTATTACTTAGGTATGTGGTATCTTGGACTGTTATAACTTGGGCATTTACACCAGGTATTGTTAAGTGTGGAAATCTGACTCATAATAATAGATTTGAGAACACACGGGAAGCTAGTAGCAAGGCAAGACTTGGAGCTCATTTGTTCCTGCCTTCTGCATGTGAGCTGTGATCATTAGGAAAACCCGCTTATCAGTCCTCTATCTTTTCAGTTTGTATGCTCCTTTTCCTTTCATATGTATTTTCTCCAAAAGCCTTTTCAGTGCTATTCCTAAATTCTTTCTTTACCACTCTTTTCTCTTCCAGCAGTTCAGTTTTAGAGCTGCTTGCATGATTCTTGTGAATTTTTACATGCCATCACTTCTCATCCCCGTGGAAGATGATCTGTTTCTGCTCTGCTGGGATTTAATCTTAATAATTACCATGTTCACACCATTGCTTTCCCCAGTTATTCCAAGAATAATTAAAATGAGAGCATAGACACAACAGA
>NW_008824008.1:723867-732779 GCF_000699105.1 Pygoscelis adeliae
CTCTTTCTCAGAAGCACTCTCCTTGTCTGTTATTAATCCACTTGCAAATTTCTGTTTATATTTATCCTCTGAATAAATCTTGAAGCTTCTTGCCAAGCAGTGGGTCTCATTGGAGCTGATACTGAAAATGCCCTGTTGTTTCAGTGCTCTAAATTAGATGTGAAAAAAGAAATTAAGTTCTATAATAATTGCTGATAAGCCTGAAGGTCTGGTCTTTGAAGACCAATTTGATAGGATATTTGGACATAAATATCCCAGTCATAACTGGCAGCAATTATATGAAAAATTTGGGCAAATTGCAGCCCTTCTTTCTTGATCCAGCATGTTAAAGAAGGCAGAGCCCACATATGAAATTCTGTAGGAGTCTGAGGATCAGAAATTACCATTCTCTCCCAGTACGCTTTCTCACGCTATGTGACTTTGGTCAGATCTTCATTATTTCATACATTCAGGATACAAAGATGCTAAATGGAAAGATGCAGTATACTGACAATATTCTGTAACTTCTTTATTGTTCTCCTTGTTGTTTATACAGAGCAGAATAGCCAAATTTCAGTAAAGGAAAAATATAGCTGCAGGAATGAGAGCATTACTCAAAGCTTCAGATAACTCATAAGTTACTGTGATGAGAGTATATATTTTTAGATGAAGGAGAGAGGAATTCCAGTACTGAAAATGCATGAAATGATTCAAACACATTTTCAAAACAGGAAGCATTAATAATTCATAAATGTTAATCTTTGAACATTAGTGTTTTTCAAGAAGGTTTTTAAGTGACAGCTGAATTGATAAATTGCCCCCTCTCACTGAAGTGGGACAGGATTTTTTTTTTTAAAATAACTTTAAATGATTGTGCTATTTCATTAATTTTTTTCATGCTCTGAATCTTTCAGTTCATGAATGAAATATGATGAGGCAGCAATAAATACTTTAATTAGCCTTTTGTAGCACAAGTATAGAACTATATGCCTGTGAAGATAGGGAGCACGTTCACTGTACCTGTTGTGCACATGTGATACATTCGGATGTTAATATCAAATAAGCAGAAATGCTGGATTTGGCTCTTGATATAAATATATATATATACATAGTTTCCCCTTATTATTGAGATTATCACACTTGATGGGACTGGGAATAGATTATAGCATATTATTGGTGGATGACCTGTGATTCTGTTAAAACCTTCCAGTTTGCAGCCATACTGTGCCAGGTTTAAATCTAGTGATGTTTTAGATACAAGTAGTTCTGTCTATGATATCTTCAGCTGCCATTTGATTTCTGTTTAAATTGGAACTTGTACTTTTTAATATTTTTTTTTCCACCCAGGGTTATTTTTTAAATTAGGATTTGAAGGATTTGTTTCCAATTCATTTTGTTGTAGGACATGTAAATACCTCTCAGAGTACAGTCTCAGGAGTGTGGGAGGTGGTGAGAACAGCACCGGGGCTAGTTTGGGACTTAATTCATTTCAACTGCAGCAACACTGGTTTAAATACATGTCAAACAGCTGCTGCAGCTTTTCTCATCAAGAACCTTGTTTCAACCCTGGATTGGCGTATTTAACATAGATGATTTTGCTGTGGGGTGAGGTGAAGAGTCCTGCCTGTCCAGGCTGTGATGAAGAAAGCAGTATCGCAGCAGGGCAGCTGGCTCCTTCGTCTCTCTGAATTAAAAAGTTATATGGAACTTTTCTGAGGCTCCACATTTGTCTTCTGAATTGTCACAAAAAAGCTTTAAATATGCTTTGACAGGCCAAGGCAATATCCATTGGGCATGAGGGATTTGCCTGTTGATTAGGAGACATAGGGATGAGGAACCATCATCAAGATATTTTCTGAAAAGTAAGTGACTGTGATGCTTTCTTCAGACAAGAGAGCTTGTTAAGTGTCAGCTAGAGAAACAGCTTAGAGGCAACATAGTGGGTGCAAGTGCCGAGACTCTCCTCAGACCAGTACAGCAACAGTTCAGGCCCCTCAGGCTCAAAGTCTGCATCTATTGGGCCTAAGGCAAACACAGGCTCTCCATTCATGATCCAGAAGCCGATTATGTGAAAAATAGTGCAGTCTGGGAAGGAAAACAAGGCTCCCCAGGCCAAAAGACTGGTGGCCAAATTGCCCAGACATTCACTGGGTACCAACATCGTATAGCTTTGAGGGTGAGAAAAGAGTTCAAGAACGAGCAGAAAGATTTACTGTGGGAGGCTATATTTGAGAACTACAGTTACTATTGGTTTTCTAGTCTGCTTTGTCTACTGTCATTGTGCAGTTTCCTCTCTGCTCTCAGTAATTACACTAATAGTATTGATTTAATCCTTTCAGTCTTCAAAGAGCTGTTTGAATAATAATGAGATAATCCTTCTGACCCCTGGAGAGAAAGATAAGCATTATTAAAAATAAACAGTCCTTCTCCAGAAAAGATGGTTTTGGTAGCAACACTGAGGGGAAGGGGAAGTTCATGCCTGAAATTGGGGCTTGTCATTAGCCCACATTCTGTTTGGAAGAGTAGCTGTTGATACAGGAGGAGGAGTGGAGTGAAGAAGAGGATGGCAAAGCTGCAGGCCAGGTAGAGGCCAAGCCTCAGTGGTATCTTCACAGTCCCAGGTAGCAGTTCACTTGGGGGCTGTGCCACTGAACAGCTCAGAGGATTTTTGGGATTTTTTTACTTTTGCCTTCATGTCTACTTTGTTCCTCCTGTTTTAGTGCCTCCTAGTTTTGTCTTGCCTGAAAGTAGATCATGTATTTGCTGCTGAGACTTGTATGTTTTTACAGGTTCTGGCATACAGATGCCTTGATTCTGATGAAAATTTGAGATCCAGTTGTGGTGTTGGTGTTTCATAGACAGGTTTTCTCCCTGTGATGCTAATGCGATCTCTGGCTTCCCAGTGGGATGCCAGCCTGGGTTATTACAAGGTCTTTTGTTGTATCAGCACTGTTCTGTTCTCCCAGTTCTTCCCACCCTGGGTGATTTTGATCAAGGTTGAAAAGATAAAGCGTCAGAAGTAGGGTAAAGAAATATTTGATGCTTATGCTCTCACCTAAAGCTCAGATCCCTAGTGAGTCAGGCCATTTGTCAGTAGCTTCTTGTTTTATAACTGCTTTCTGTTGTGACACAATTATCTCCGCATCAGGCCAATTCTTTATTCACTTTACACCGACACTTCTTCAATGTCTCTAGTGATGCGGTGTCAGCAAGCACCAGAGGAGGTATGATCAAGGGTATTTACGCAACTGAGTGTGAATGTATTTTCTGCATGAAGAAATTAGAAGTTACATACATGTGCGATTACTTATAGGGCATTGAAGGGAATCTCGTATGAATTCAATATGTGAAGACACACACTAAGTAAAACATGAACTCAAATCTGTTTTGCCCTGCGTATACAGTCTTACAGACCTCCGTGCTTACAGGAAGGTATTCTCATTCCCGGTGTACAACTGGAGGATCTCAGTTCTCTAGTGGTTCATTTGATATATCTCATGTACAGAGGAATACGAGTATTGAACTAGGCCATTAAAACATGTCATACTTCTATTATTTTATAAGCAGTAACTGCATACAAGTACAACATAATAAATTGTAAAGTGTATTCCAGTTCATAAAATTCACCAGTCTATTGCTCTGCCCAGGGTGACTATTAACAGTTACAGTCACTCCTGTGGAAAGCTGAGGAGCTGTGTATGACAAGTAATGCATATATAATACAAAGTGTGTCTTCACAGTAGACCCTCGCAGCAAATTCAGTGAGGAGCCAAATTCCCTGCCTTAGTTCACTTTCCACTATTAGACTCTGTCTTGCATGTGGTATGTTATGACTAATGACATTTCAGTCATTGATTATTATAGCAATATAATGCATCCAACAATTAGGATTTCATAATGTATATATCTGCAGCGTGAGACTGTAATTATTTGCTGGCTTTCCAGAAATCACTGGCAACATGACTAATGTTAAAAGCTTTTTTTATATCTTTCTTTCTCCTTCTCATTTTAATATAAACCCTCTGTGGAATGTGAGGCTCTGGTAACGACTCACTGAGCAATGAGGCAGCAATCTCAGACACTGTAACATGACCCAGAAAAGGTCGTACACTTGCTTTCATAACAGGATTATTCATTCATTCATTAAAAATTAAACACGTGGGAGCACGTGATGCATTCAAGTTGGCAAGTATTGATGAATACTTTCTTGTAGTTTCTTAAGACCTGATCAGTTTGTGTGAGATGAAGTTACTCCAAATGAAGTCGTCTTATTTAGTGGCATTTACGCCTGAAGTTAGTTAATTGTTCCTATTGAAGACAAGTGCTGTAAGGAGGCACACAGTGTTTCAGAATCATGGCTATATCTTAATGGAGTGATGGTTGCATTTTTTTTGGTTTTTAAGTCTTTGCAATGAGCTTATATTTAAAAGAAAAACATGAAGTTCTATATTAGTTATCTCTTTTTACCTAAAAGTTGCTGGTTTTTTAATTGCACTGTTAAAAGTTTTGGGTTTTTTTGAAGTGGAGTCATGCAGAAAAATCAATGTGCTCCGAAGTCCTGTGACATAGCTACCTATTTCAGCCTGATAGCATTACTGTGGTTTTTTTAATTGATGTCCCATGCTAGAATGCAGCTAGGAAAGGATTGGTTAGTCAGAGCTGAATGTGGTACTGTGCAATTGTACTGTGCAATTAAGTTAAAACAGCTGTAATAGGGTACACAGGGAGGCCTGTTTAGTCTAGCGTACAGGTCCCTTGGCCACCATCAGATGCCTGTGAAAGAATCTAAAAATAGGGTGAGCATATAGTGGCAGACTGACTCAGTGTTGTCTTGAGTCAGAGATGATATTTTGGAGGTTAAGAGCCTTCAGCAGATTCCTTCTCATGTGAATTTGCCTCATTATACTAGGACTTACATTGACTTCTGACATCCAGAGCAACATGAGGCAGGGAGTTTCACAGTCTGACAAAACAGCGTATGAAGAATTCTCTCCTATTGCTGATTCTGAATCTGTTGTTTGATAACTTAATTTGATGCCACATACTTCTTTTATTTAAAAAAAAAAAAACAGGGAAGAGTGTGTTCCTTTTCACTTTTCAGTATGCCGCTCATTTTATGGGTCTCCAGCATATCTCCACTCAGACAGCTCTTTTCTAGGCTAAAAAAATTTCTCAGTCTGTGCAGTTGTTACACGTAAGGAATCTGTATATGCTTTGGACCCTTCTTACTGCCATTTTCTGTAACTTTTCTAGTTGTAAGATGTTAAGATGAGAACCAGAACTACATGTAATATTCATGAAGTGGTTGTGTCATGAATTTATACAGTGATGTAATTAGTCTTCCCGTTTCTATAACTTTCCTAATAATTGTCAACTTAGAACGTGTTTTTTTCCTCCCCATAATAATAACTGTCTTCCATTTCTACATTGTTTAGAAAGTTATTGACCTGTTTTTTATTTTTGTTGATGTAGGAATATACAAGTGACATGATAAACTTTGAGGTAATGGCATCAGTTACTGTAAAATTTTGCAGATGTAACCAAGTCATATTTGAGGCCATAACCTTGACGAGCATCAGAAAGAATTTAGAGCCTATTTACAGTTCAATGTTCTAGCTGATTTCTGTTGTTCATGAGCTGGGTAGCGACTCAGGTTGGTTTTATAATCCAAATGTAGATAGAGCTGCACTGTACTTGCACACCAGCAGACATACAAGGTTTCTATGTTTACTTTTCTTTAATTGCAGGTATTTATGAGCCGCCATTTCTTGTATTATTGTGGTGAACCTACTCTGGATGTGAAGATTGCCTTTTGTCAGGTGTGTGTTCCTTACAGGTAAAACAAGGTACAGTATATACTTGTACTTCATTTTTGCAGTTCATGCCATAATAAAATTAAAAATAGAAGTGAATTTCAGCAGCTTACTGCGAGTAACTGGTTATAAGAATGAGAGTAAATATAAAAAATAGAAGAATGCATCACAAAAATTACTTTTCTATTTATTTTGAAGTTTATTTTGTAGTTTGCTCTTAATTATTTTTAATTCTGTTTTGCTAAAATGTGAGTTAAAGTTCTGAGATTTTTTTTTTTAGGTAAAAATAATAGCAGAATTTGCAAACAGAAAAAATTTTGGTTGTACTTCCAGTAAACTGAATGATGAATCAAACAACATAACTGTATGTACACAGATGCTTTCACAGAAATATGCCAATAAAAACTATTTTATCTTAGCCTCTGTTTTTGTGAGACAGAGCCTTTTACATTCTAGCCTGTGACTACAATTTTCTGTGCCTTAGTCTACCTTTTACTAGAAGTGAAAGGAGGGTAATTAAAATTGTGGGGTTTGCCTTGTCTCCAGTTGAACACCATGTGCCATGCAGGTTCTGGAGTCATGAGACTGCACTATAGCCAATTCTGTATTTCTAAATTACCCTTGAAATTGTTTGGTCACATTGCTTGGAAGTCTACAAGGCTGAAACTAACTTTGTGGTATGAAGAAAAAAGCATATTGATTTGTCCAGTTTTTGGTTCTCTTGGTTAGATTAAGTTAGTTAACATATATATGAGAGTCATGTTTTTCCATCATGAATGAAAGATGACTTTTTTTCTCACTTCTGAACAGTGTTTTGTGTTTGAATTCTGTCTTCTAATAGTTTTTTTGGTGAGATGGGACACCAGTAATCTAACTAGCTGGAGGGACATTAGGGACATTCTTCATTTTTTGAGGAGTGAGAACAATGCTGCATTCTTAGAAATGGAATTATGGTAAACACTGTTTTTTCCCCTTTATATTACTTATGGGGTCCAAGTAAGTGAAAGTACAATTCTAAAAAAGAAAGGGCTATTACTTGTATTTAACTATTGGTATTACTAATTTAACTAATTATATATAATAGTTAACTAATGCAATTAATTGCATTAACACAAAACACTGACAGGTGTTGGGAGGTTTGTTTTGTGTTTTTTAACTCAGGAGTACTAAATATTTGTTCTGCTGAGAAGGTTGGCTCTGCACTTAGTAAATCATCAGCTCTAGGATGGATCTTGGCTATTCAGTTTGATAATCTGTTTAACTGTTTTCTCTGTCCTTTTTTATCTCCTGTTCTTGATGTGCATATATTTATCTAACTGGCTTAATTCTTCCACTGTTTTTGAGAGAAGAAAGGATTTTGTCAAACACAGTGTTTTTGTAATTTTTGACAGAGTTCACCTGCAAAAAAAAAAAGTTCAAAAATTTTTGCAGAAATTGCAAAAAGTTTGTATGGTTTGTATGGTTGTATGAAAAAGATGTTATTGATGAAAAAGTTACTTTCATTGTGCAGAATACAGTTTTTTGCATAGCTCTGCTTGCCAACTTTCCTCTCCCTTTTACTTAGACCAAAGCAGAGCTGTACAGAAACATTTCTATTTTACAGGTGCAGAGGAAAGGTACTCTTAATCACTTTCTTTTATGTTCAGTGCTCCTTTAGTCTTGGCATCAATCAGTGCACGACCATGTATAGCCAATGCTTTCTGTCACTGCACTCTGGGTTCTTGATTTAGTGGAAACATGCCACTGTAATTATTGCTTTGCTGTTACCCTATCTTAATAAAAGGTGTTCAGAGGCATATACAGAACCAAGCTTATTTACAATGTTTTTGTTAAAGTATATATGATGAAATTCATTTTGGATGAATTTTTATCACTGAATGAAACTGATTCATGTTTAATGCCTACGGCAGGTACCCAAAGAGGAGTCATCCAATAAATACATACAAGAGATACTATCCTGACATTGCAGGAAACAGAATTCTATCTTTCAAGCACTTATCGCACATTTACCTTTTCAAGGACTTCAGGTCTTCAGATTTATTCTCCTGGGGATAAAAGCTGGTTCAGGCTTCATGTTAATTTATTCTCTCCATAAAGATAGGCCCTGATCCAAATAACAGTTAAGCACATAGTTAGCATTAAGTATGAGAACAGTCTCTAAATTCGTTCTACAAGCGGCTGGTGGAGGTGTCTCGATCGCTGGCCCTTGTTCTCGTGGGGGACTTCAACTTCCCGGACATCTGCTGGAAATACAACACGGCAGAGAGGAAGCAGTCTAGGAGGTTCCTGGAGTGTGTGGAAGACAACTTCCTGACACAGGTGGTAAGTGAGCCTACCAGGGGAGGTGCCTCGCTCGACCTGCTGTTTACAAACAGAGAAGGACTGATGGGAGATGTGGTGGTCGGAGGCCGTCTTGGGCTTAGCGACCATGAAATGGTAGAATTCTCGATTCTTGGTGAAGTAAGGAGGGGAGGCAGCAAAATTGCTACTATGGACTTCCGGAGGGCGGACTTTGGCCTGTTCAGGACGCTGGTTGAGAGAGTCCCTTGGGAGACCATCCTGAAGGGCAAAGGGGTCCAGGAAGGCTGGACGATCTTCAAGAAGGAAGTCTTAAAGGCGCAGGAGCAGGCTGTCCCTGTACGCCGCAAGAAGAACGGGCGGGGCAGACGACCGGCCTGGCTGAACGGGGAGCTTTTGCTGGGACTCAGGGAAAAAAGGAGAGTTTACCGCTTGTGGAAGAAGGGGCAGGCGACTCAAGAAGAGTACAGGGATCTCGCTAGGTCATGCAGAGAGGAAATGAGAAAGGCAAAAGCCCAGCTAGAACGCAACCTGGCCGCTGTCGTTAAAGACAACAAAAAAAGTTTTTACAAATACATTAATGACAAGAAGAGAGCCAGGGAGAATCTCCATCCTTTATTGGATGCAGGGGGGGGGAACATTGTCACCGAGGATGAGGAAAAGGCTGAGGTACTTAATGCCTTCTTTGCCTCAGTCTTTAGCAATCAGACTAGTTACCCTCAGGGTACTCGGCGCCCTGAGCTGGAAAACAGGGATGGCGAGCAGGATGAACCCCCCATAATCCAAGAGGAAGCGGTCAACGACCTGCTACGTCATCTGGAT
>NW_008824008.1:734310-735454 GCF_000699105.1 Pygoscelis adeliae
ACGGGCTGCCCAGGGAAGTGGTTGAGTCACCATCCCTGGAAGTATTTAAAAGATGGGTAGATGAGGCGCTTAGGGACATGGTTTAGTGCGCATGGTGTTGTTGGGTTGACGGTTGGACTCGATGATCTTGGAGGTCTCTTCCAACCTTAATGATTCTATGATTCTATGATTCTATGATTCTAAATTAAGTGTTTTGTTGCATTAAGACCTTAGCTGTCATGGATGCTGTTCATTTGTATTGCATAGGACGGGATGTGGGCTATATCTGTATCCTGGTAATACTTGGTCCAAACATTCAGATCTTTATTTAGACACTATTCAACAGTCTTCAGGCAGTAATATTGTTTATTCCATGCTTATTTGTAATGCTAATGTGGAAATCAAATGCCCTATGATTTGCTAGTAATTATTCTGTTCTAAGTGTAAAGTTTGTTTGTACCATTGGGAAACTTCTATCTGCTGAATCAGTAAATCTAAGAGGTTCCGGAACTACTGTTAACAAAAGATGATGATGTGACAGTAGAATGGTTATCATCAGCAAGAGGTAGATACTGCCACTCAAATCTTGAGGTATCTACAACTGACAAGGATCCCAGCAGTATCTAGACAACCGACCACAAAAATGTAGTTTCCAGAGAACATAATTCAATATTTTTTTCATGTGATTCAACAGATGCAAAAATTATTTCTGCTATATAAGCATGCAACAGATATCAGAAAAAGTCGGTGTGGTATAGTTTGATCCTGCCCTGTTGACCTGTTAAGATGAGAGCCTCTAGTGATGATGTACTAGAATATACAATTTATCCAATGGACTACTGCAATTTTGTGACTTGTGTTTACCATGTAGAAGTCCTGCTCCCATTTGGAATTTGTGCATCACTGCGGACTTTCTACAAAATATAGAGTTGTGCTGAAGTGTCTTTTATAAAGGTACAATATTGAAGAGTACTCCAATGATTGTTACTACTGTGGACATATTTTTCTTGTAGTAAATATTTTGTGGCGATTTCTCTCTCATGGCCTAAAAGGCATAGCTTTGTGCTATGAAAAAAAGTGACGTATACCTAATTATAGGCTGTTCCTCTTGACACAGCGTTTATGTGATTGAGTATACTAGTTTTATATGATGAAATGTTAATTC
>NW_008824008.1:735497-737476 GCF_000699105.1 Pygoscelis adeliae
CTTAGGGAAAAAAGAAAAGCCCTTCCTGAGAAATACTCAGTAGCATAAGTGGGGTAAATATGGCCCCCCCCACCACAGTTTGCAGTATAAAAATACCTAAGTCTGGCATTACTGTACATTGCTAGCCAAATCATGTTCTCAAACAGCCATCTTTTTTAAGGCTGGGAATAAGGAAGAAAAGGACATCTGCTTTTCTATTTTAATAGAAAGGTAGAGCAAAAAGATTTGTTTTTTAGGCTTATAGAATTTCATTAGACTTTTGTAAGGCTGATATCACCACTAAGTTTTATCTGTAGGATCCTACACACTTACTGAATGTGAAACTTTAATGCAGAGTAGTATATTCTGAGTAGAATAAGACATTAAAGTGCTGAATAATAGCTAACAATGTCTAAAGGATACTGACTGCTTCATCCATGTTTTCCTTCATTTAGTTTTTCAATTTTTTTAAAAATCAACATCAAGACATGCATAGCCTGTCAGAATTTTCAGGCTTTCTAAACTGTAGCTGCGTAGGATACCTTTATTTAGAATATTCTATGATTTTGTTTTTACTTGGAGCAGTAGTCCTGCATTTTCTCATCTTTGAAAAACGCACCTTCATTGTAAGAATTTGAATGTCACAGTATTTCCATAGTGCTGCAACAATTAATTTTTTTAACAGAAAAGCAGGACATAAGATTACCAAGATATCAGGGGCCTGGCCATGCACGTTAAGAAAAGTTTTAATGTGAATCAGGAATGTAAATTCACATGCTAATTCTTTGGTACAGCATCATCACTAGTCTTTATTGTCCAGTTTAAACAATTTCATGTCCCAGATAGAGTATGTCAGCAATTTTACATACTGAAAATAGAATTGGTGCTGTACTAATGCCACTGAAAGAAAACCTTAGAATGAAATTTTAGTTTGCATGTCGAGAGTATTTTTGCAAACTTCTACTCAATTTGTGCTTTTAAAAAAACCCAAAACAAAAAGATTTTAAAAGCTTTAATTTCTCTCTAGACATCCTTTTTCCCCCCTGTATTCTGCTAACTTGCTTTATTTCCACAGTCATGCTTACCTGTCTTGAACAAAACGTGTATATACTTCCTAGATGCAATATTGCATCAACGACTGTTTAAAAATCACATGATTTTGGAAAACTTTTCATTTTACACACAGAAAAGACCAGCTTTATTAATGGCATTGCTCTCCATTGATTAGTTGATTCATATCAATGAATCAATGGCTGGAAGGAGGATCTGGGGAACTACAGGTCTGTCAGCCTGACCTCAGTGCCAGGGAAGATTATGGAGCAGTTCATCTTGAGGGCGCTCACAAGCCATGAGCAGGACAACCAGGGGATCTGGCCCAGCCAGCACAGGTTCATGAGAGACAGGTCCTGCTTGACCAACCTGATCTCCTTCTATGACCAGGTGACCCGCCTAGTGGACAAGGGAAAGGCTGTGGATGTGGTCTACCTGGACTTCAGTAAGGCCTTTGACACCGTCTCCCACAGCATTCTCCTAGAGAAGCTGGCGGCTCACGGCTTAGACAGGTGTACTCTGCGCTGGGTAAAAAACTGGCTGGACGGCCGGGCCCAGAGAGTTGTGGTAAATGGAGTTCAATCCAGTTGGCGGCCGGTCACGAGCGGTGTTCCCCAGGGCTCAGTATTGGGGCCAGTTCTGTTCAATATCTTTATCAATGATCTGGATGAGGGGATCGAGTGCACCCTCAGTAAGTTTGCAGACGACACCAAGTTGGGCGGCAGTGTTGATCTGCTCGAGGGTAGGAAGGCTCTGCAGAGGGACCTGGACAGGCTGGATCGATGGGCCCAGGCCAACTGTATGAGCTTCAACAAGGCCAAGTGCCGGGTCCTGCACTTTGGCCACAACAACCCCATGCAGCGCTACAGGCTTGGGGAAGAGTGGCTGGAAAGCTGCCTGGCGGAAAAGGACCTGGGGGGGTGGGTGGACAGCCGGCTGAACATGAGCCG
>NW_008824008.1:737587-741864 GCF_000699105.1 Pygoscelis adeliae
AGGAGGAGGGAAGTGATTGTGCCCCTGTACTCGGCACTGGTGAGGCTGCACCTCAAATACTGTGTTCAGTTTTGGGCCCCCCACTACAAGAAGGACGTCGAGGTGCTGGAGCGTGTCCAGAGAAGGGCAACGAGGCTGGTGAGGGATCTGGAGAAGTCTTATGAGGAGCGGCTGAGGGAACTGGGACTGTTTAGCCTGGAGAAGAGGAGGCTGAGGGGAGACCTTATCACGCTCTACAACTAGCTGAAAGGAGGTTGTCACGCGGTGGGTGTCGGTCTGTTCTCCCAAGTAACTAGCGAAAGGACGAGAGAAAATGGCCTCAAGTTGTGCCAGGGGAGGTTTAGATTAGACGTGAGGAAAAATTTCTTTCCTGAAAGAGTGGTTAAACATTGGAACAGGCTGCCAGGGAAGTGGTTGAGTCACCATCCCTGGAGGTATTTAAAAGATGGGTAGATGAGGCGCTTAGGGACATGGTTTAGTGGGCATGGTGGTGTTGTTGGGTTGATGGTTGGACTCGATGATCTTAGAGGTCTTTTCCAACCTTAATGATTCTATGATTCTATGATTCTATATGGCCTGTTTTTTAATTTTATCCTAACTCTGATAAACTGCTTAATTACAACTAATGCTTTGATCAGATTGGATGGAGTCACTACTCTGACCATTAAAGAAACTGTCTTGATTCAGAATGTCCTATAATTATGCCTTCTATCCAACAGGAGATTAATTGGTATTCATAAGCCATCAATGAGCAGGGACCTATCTCTTAGATTTCTAGGACTAAAATGATACTGCATAGTATCAAGAGCTGTCTATTTCTAACAAAAGGTGTGATTAAATTATTCAGCTCCTTATAGTCTTTATTTATAAAAGGGATAATCTTTTCATTAGCTATTGTCTTAACAACGAATACTGTAATTATATAATTATATTGAGAAATTTAATTTTTTTAATACTTCATCTGTACTGTTGTTATGTGCTGCTTCTTTACCCTTGTTTTTAAAGGAAGCCGTGATGTGCATTGGGACATACCATTTCGTGTAGTCAGTCTTCTTGCTGCCCTGCTTGCATACTAGAAGAAAGCTTCTTAAACAATACCCAATATTTCAGTGTAATTCCAGTTTCCTGAGAAGTGTAAACCATTTGAAATATACTGTATCATCAATACATGCAATAAATAGAGGAGCTGTTAATCCCATCTTGGCTCTCCTACACTCTTAACACACTTTGCTTCTATGTTCCCTTCACTACTGTTGATAAACTGAGTGTACTTTTCATTTTTTAGTGTTACGATGTTTTGGCCAACTTTTAGTGATCCCATTTCTCTTTCCTAATCTTAATTGTATCTTGCTTCTTCCCATGCTATTGATTCTTTTTCAAATCTAGGACCTCAGAACAAACTGATTAATACAAACTGTGGTGTTTCCTCTCTTCTCATTTCTCCTGTGAGTTAGATGTGTCTGCTGCCATCAATTTCGTCCGTTTTGAACACAATTCCACAGTGTGTCTTTACTAGCTTCCTATCTCTGGAGCTGTGCCTGAATGAGATATTTCCATTTCCAATGAGACATTTCCAATTCCGTCTTTACCATATTTTTCTCACCTACTCTTAAATCTTTCTTTCCTGTATTTTTGGCTACGTTTTCCATTTGGATCACTGATTAAGCTCCTGTCCATAAAGAAACCTCACTCTCAAGGAATCTTTTTTCTCAGTGTTTCTTGATCTGTCTTCTCATCCTTACCTTCTTTGGTACGATGACCAGGGTTGGATGTTACCGTCTGTCAGTGTTGAATTCTTCAGGCATCAGGGGAATGAGGAATCATTTTGAACTAGTTGTTTTGTTGTGCAGATACTCGCATATTGCTCATCTCTTAGAATTCTGGCCTGGAATGAAGCAGACACCTTTGGGTCACAGTGAATTCTGAGCAACACGTGATACCACAGTTACAAATGAACTACAAAAATTTTGTGCCTGTAAGAAAGAAGCAATTAAAAGTAGCTTAAGCTCAGTGAACATGTGGAGGACAAGTGAAGAATATGTAAATAGTGCTTTCCTTTGTGTTTTGAGTAGATAGCGATGAAGAGGAAACAGAAGGCAGCCCCGCTGCTGCTTGTGTAATCAGAACTAGGTAAGAGCCAGTTCTTAATCTGCTGGGTTTTTGGTATCTCAGTTAGAAGAGGTTAAACAAGGACAGTGTGTTTAAACAACAAAAAAAACCCACCAAAAAACCTCAACCAGCACTTATGGATATTGTACTCCATCTAATAAGATGTTTTCATATGAGTGTTTTAATGTGATGTTTTAAAACAGAGTGAACAAAGCAAATATAGCAAAAAGATCAATGATTAATCGATCAAGGTTGAGTTGTTTGCAAGGGTCAGTTGGCTACTTGAAGGGCTGACTTCATAAAGGAGGGTAGATTGTGTCTGGGGGCTAGGACAAGACTGCTGGAGAGAGATTAAAAGGAGGCAGAGAATGAACCTGTTAAAAATCTGTCGTGGTTTAACCCCAGCCAGCCACTAAGCACCACACAGCTGCTTCCTCACTCCCTCCTGGTGGGATGGGGGAGAGAATCAGAAGGGTAAAAGTGAGAAAACTTGTGGGTTGAGATAAAGACAGTTTAATAGGCAAAGCAAAAGCTGTGTGCACACAAGCAAAGCAAAACAAGGAATTCAGTCACTACTTCCCATTGGCAGGCAGGTGTTCAGCCATCTCCAGGAAAGCAGGGCTCCATCATGTGTAATGGTTACTTGGGAAGACAAACGCCATCACTCCGAAAATCTCCCCCTTCCTTCTTCTTCCCCCAGCTTTATATGCTAAGCCATGACATCATATGGTGTGGGATATCCCTTTGGCCAGTTGGGGCCAGCTGTCCCAGCTGTGTCCCCTCCCAACTTCTTGTGCACCCCCATCCTACTCGCTGGTGGGGTGGTGTGAGCAGCAGAAAAGGCCTTGACTCTGTGTCAACACTGCTCAGCAGTAACTAAAACATCCCTGTATTATCAACACTGTTTCCAGCACAAATCCAAAACATAGCCCCATACTAGCTACTGTGAAGAAAATTAACTCTATCCCGGCCAAAACCAGCACAAAATTCCACTGAAAACACACTAAAATCAGGAAGACTGGGTGACTAATACAATCCTTACAGGATGGGAAAAGAGATGGAAGAATGGGGAACTGTGGTGTGATGTGGCTGATAAGATAAAAATCTGTAATACTACACCCAAACACACACACAAGATGAGAAACTTATTTTTTGTAGGAGATTTGACCACTATCTATGGACTTTTGAGTTGAGGGAGAGCCAGAATAAGTGAGAAGTCTGGCTTTATGGTGAGAAAAATAGATAATATTTCTGCCACAAATGTGGCACATACAGAATACACAATGAAAAATAATTTAGTAGGCCTTTCTATGCAAAGATACTTTGTATTTCTCAAGTGGCAGCATCTGTGGCCATCCACATTTACACAGCAAAACCTGTGACCGTTAAATCCAAAGCAGAGGGTTCAGTAAATGTCTGTTCATCCCAGAATTCTGGCACTTGAATCTTCTGAGAAAATTATAGCTGTACAAGTGGGAGGATTGCCATTAAATTAATAGATTTGTTGACTTAGCAGATGCACACAGGTGAGCAGGGCTTGCCTGTATGTACATTTTCGGAGCTGGCAAGAAGACTCTGAGGATTTTACCATGCTTCAGGATTTCAATTTGTATAATCTTAGCATCTGACTTTTAAGGTCAAATTGTAACTTTAAGATATTATCCTTTCAGATCCTGAGGGAATTGAAGGCATCCACCTCTGAAACATGCTGTCCGCCATACCAGTCTCTTTGTCCAAGACATGGGGGCCCCCTGGGGAGCCATTGTGATTGCTAGCTCAGAACATCCTTTCTTTTGCATCCTGCTCATCTCTGGGCACCGTGCCAACTGCAAATTAGGAGTCAGCCTTTCAGTCTTCTATCTAATTCTTTTCCTCGCCTGCATTCATACATGTGGAGTCATTTAGTTGTTTTCAATAGCCTTGAATCATAGCACCCTTAAAAGTTGATGTGTTCCTGTAGGTATTTCTGTGTGCAGACAGGAAAGGATACTAATATTGAGGTAAAATTTTCCCTCAGCTGATGCCTGCTAACAGACTCTGTGACAGCACTCATTGTCTTGGAAATGCAAAGGAGAGCAATTGAGCTTAAACTGCCTAGCATGGTTTGTATTTATAAAAGCGAAGATGGATGAGATACTGAGCTGTAAGAAATTGTAATATTTTAGGCT
>NW_008824008.1:741889-744943 GCF_000699105.1 Pygoscelis adeliae
AGGTCTGTCAGTGAAATATAATATAGTTCTTTGATGGGGTAGAAATGGACGAATAAAATGGGATATCAGGAAACAATTCACCTCGTAATACAGAAAATAACGTTTTGTGTCTGTTGTGCTTTTTAACCCTCTCTTTTGCTCTCTATGCTGTGAAACAAAAAAAGGAAAATATAACTTGTAGCTGTGTGTGAGGCAGTAAGTTATTTGAGTTTCACCAAATTTTTAAATAATTGTTCTTTGAAAGCAAAATATATGTTCTCGAAACATTTAGTAATGGTGAGAGTATCTTTTTCCTTCATCTCAAATGCTTGAGTCTTGACAGTTCCTTTTCTTTCCTCCTCCCCAATTGCTGGGATATTAAGCAAACATCATTGCAGATATGGCTATGCGTTTAAGTGACCCAACAAGGATAGCTATGTTTTCAGGTCTGAAAAACTTTTACTTCTCTTACTCTTAAATTTCTCAGTATAGAGGAAAGAAAATGGCATTAGGTGTATGTTAGAAGTTTTCAATTAGATACCGGAAAGAGAAAAAAATGGTGTGTGCATTCTTGTACATGTGAAATGAAAGTTAAGTTCTGGTCAGTGTTGAAGTAGTGTAATTCCATTATCCAAATATTTATGGAAACCAAGAACAAATGGCACTCCAATGCATACTTTGTCTCTGAGGAATAATCTTTCACATTACACAGAGGTCTGAGAAAGTAGAGGTGTTTTGGTCAAAGCGAAAAGGATGGGTAAATTAGCTTTTGTTTCACACCTGCAATGTTTACTATTACTTTGGGGCCCCAGTATTGTAGCTTGCCCAAGTTCATTTGCAGTTCACCTGAAAATTTATTAACTCGGTGAAATTCATTTTTCTGTGAGACCTATGCATCTTTGCTATGATATCCTAAGAACTAAACCTGATCGCCATGTGTATGTCCCTTTCCCCAGCTAGTTCTTAATGAAGTGCTAATTCCTAGTTTCTTAAGATGTCAGTATCAATCAAATTTGAAAGAAGTTTTTGTTTTAGGTATGTATACAGAAGGGTGTATACTGGAAATTCCTAGCCCTGTGTTCCTTTCTGCTGTCAGATAACCAAAGCTTTAACTTAAGCTGCCAGTACAGAACTTGTAAGCATTATGCAGTAAAACCTGAATCTGAAATAGCTTACATGGTGTAGATGGGGGGTGGGGAAAGGGGATAGTAACTGCTATACCAATACCAAGGCTCCTGGAAGAGGTTTGAGTGAGCACTGAGAATGTAACAGAATGAGACCAAAATGTGGTGTGTACGTTTCTTTAAGATCAGCAATGTGGATTTGAAGACTTTGAGAAGAACCTTTTAATCAGGGTTTGAAGCTAAAACTAACATTGACGTGCTCTATTAAGAGTATGACTTTCCTTGCTAATGGGAAAAGCTTTTTTAGCTTAATTTTAGAGTGAAACAAAACTGCCATTTCCTTGTTCTCATTTAGGAAGCGGCTGTTGTATCAACTTGGAGATGGTTCATTATTTGATTACATGCCATCTTGGTTTGGGGATCTGATCAAATGTGATTAATCCAATAACACTGTTAATTCATTGATTTAGGGATTTGATCTAAATTATGATCGCATCAAGGATAATTATATCATTCATCTCCTGGTTCTTATAAAAGTAAGCAGTACTTTGGGCTTAAGCAGTAAGCTTACTGTGTTTTAATTTTGCTTATTTAGGCTTTGGTAAAAGTCAGCAAACTATAGAGTAGGGTTTTTTGTATTTTTTTTAGCAGTGTGGGTTTAAAGGGAGGAGGCAAATTAGTAGATGACCTGGAGACTCTTTGGCCTGTCCACAAACCTGAAGTGTTTGTCACTCAGAGGAGAAATTCTGCTTGGAGTGAACTTCAAACTGAATCAGCCTGTCTTGAATTTCTCAGTGTTGATATTTCCTAACAAAGCTCCTTATGACTCACAGATTTTTAAGTAGACAGACTTTGAGAAAAATATTAATCTAAAAAGAAAAAAAAAATCCATGAAAAATAAAACAGTCTTTACTTTTCCTACTCACACACAGTTAGGAGCAGATTGTTGTAGGAACAGTCTGTGTTCCGCAGAGGAGAGCTGCTCATCAGGACACTTGTGTGTTCTGCCAGGTCTTAGCGGTTGTGGCCTTCTGTGTCGCGTTGATCAACATCACTTTAATTGCTGTTGAAATGACTGAAGTGATTGCGTAGGTCAGTTATCCATATAACTGAGGTACTACACAGTAGTTCTTCTGAGCTGTTTTAGTTGATTTTTAAGACATTCCTGGATTTAAAATAACCACCTGCTGGAACTGCAGTAGTTCACAAGTCCCACTGCAGGCAACGTGGGATTCCTGAGGCCAGCAGTTCACAGGGTCAGTCTAACTTGAAAGCAAGTCATTTTAATGTGCACAGGATTCTAAATGTAGAGTAGCAAAGTATCTTTTCCTATGTAGCTCCATACCACATGATGAACTGTTGGGTAGCTCGGGGGTGAGGATGCAAACAAGTTACGGCAGGCCTGGCTCACCCAAGCCTTAACACAGCCTTCTGGCTTGTTTTAAAAAGTTGCTGTATCTGTAGAATCATAGAATCATTAAGGTTGGAAGTTTGGAAAAGACCTCTAATATCATCGAGTCCAACCGTCAACCCAACACCACCATGCCCACTAAACCATGTCTCTAAGCGCCTCATCTACATGTCTTTTAAAAACCTCCAGGGATGGTGACTCAACCACTTCTCTGGGCAGCCTGTTCCAATGTTTAACCACTCTTTCAGTAAAGAAATTTTTCCTCACATCCAATCTAAACCTCCCCTGGCGCAACCTGAGGCCATTTCCTCTCATCCTATCGCTAGTTACTTGGGAGAACAGACCAACACCCACCGCGCGACAGCCTCCTTTCAGCTAGTTGTAGAGCGTGATAAGGTCTCCCCTCAGCCTCCTTTTCTCCAGGCTAAAAAGTCCCAGTTCCCTCAGCCGCTCCTCATAAGACTTCTTCTCCAGACTCCTCACCAGCCTCGTTGCCCTTCTCTGGACACGCTCCAGCACCTCGATGTCCTTCTTGTAGTG
>NW_008824008.1:747867-764336 GCF_000699105.1 Pygoscelis adeliae
GGCATATAGGGCCCTCTGTTCCCCTCAGAAGGGAATCGCCTACAACAATTACCCTCCTTTTTTTATTGGCAGAGGCAGTCATAATGCGTGGGGCTGACTGCCTCACCCTGGGCAACCTCCTGGATGGACCTTCGTCCACATCCTCATTTGCCTGGCCCTCAATTTCCAGGGCCCATATCTGTTTTGTAAGGGCTACTGGGAAGATGAGGGAGGCCGGGCAGTTGTTTGCCTGGCACCCCGAGCAGGGACATGTTTCCATTCCCCCCCTGTCACTTAGGTCCCCTCCTTCTGCCTGGTGGCAAGAGGGCAGGGGATCCTCTGCTTCTTGTGGAGCCAGAGGAGCTCTGTACTTCCAGAGGAGCTCGCTACATGTCAGGCTCACTAAGGAATGAAATTTTTATGCTGACACTTTATAGAACATTGGTTTCAGAGTAACAGGTGTTAATGCTGAATATTGTCTGCATTGTTCTGATAATGACATCAGAAAACAAACATGCTGCAAATGTGTTACTCTAGCAGAGGGAGCCGTGATTATTTCCTATCAGGAGCATATTAAAATAAAGCCTCTCAATTCCAGGTACGGATAGCTGAGCCAGCCAAATTTATGCATCTCTCTTCACGTAATGGAAGGAGTTTTAAGACTAAGGTTACACAGTGCAAGTCAGATGCAGTCTGTCTTTCTTCAGATGAGAAAAATTCAAACCTTTTTCGGAGTCATTTCACTCTCTCTAAGTTTGAATTTAGCACTGTGTCAGTGTCCATAAATCTCTCACTTTCTGTGCTGGGGGAAAAGAAAAAAAAAAAGCCTTGCCCTGTGTCTGATTAACAAATAAATGTAATGTTTCTAATTGCTCTTCTGAAATGAGATTTTCTGTTTGAATGAACAGCTACGTTTATTAAAATGTTTCAAAGTCTCTAAATGAGGTGGTTAGGATTAACCAATGCTGTCCAGTGACAATGGGCCTTCCAGTGAGATAACGGACAGAAAAAGAATATTAATCGTCCTAAGGCAAACCTGAGAATCCAAGTTCTCTGCAAGGTCAGTCATCTGTTTGTAATGACCGGCTTCATGGAACACTGGAATGACGGCCTTTTAAATTGAAAAAATAATATTCTCCAAATTGACTTTACATTTTTCCCTGCTCCATCAAACTTCAACTTAGTAGTCCATAGCCACATAATGCGGTTGATTATTCAGATTTTTTGGGGAAAGCAATTTATAACAGAGCAAATAAGAAAATTTAGAAGCTGTGTTTGTACACACTGAAAATAAATGCAGAGGCAGAGAGGCACGCTGGTTTTTGCTTCTCCTTATAGAAGGCATTTGGAAAAGCCTTGACTTCCATAAGTGAATTGTCAACTACTTCAGGACAGATCTGTTGTAATATGTTTAATTTTTGCATCCTGCGCTCAGCATCATTTAATCCTAAATTACAAACACTAAATTCTGATTTTTATGTCAAATTACTGTATACTTTCTCCATGGTCTTCAGGGAACTGAGCTCACTAGTAGTCAAAAAATGGTCATAATGTAACTTTCTGCATAGTAATTCTACAAATTTGGATGAGGTTACAGCTCTGCAGTGCTAGCTTTAGTGCAAGCATAAAAAATTTACAGTAACTTGCCTTTGTGTCATGAAAATTAGCCTTTGCTTAGGACTAATGGATTTGTCAGGTCACGAGAGCAACTCTACTATCCATAGGAACCTAGAACTTGGGAAGATCTCCTGAACTACTGAATACTCTCCATGATTCTGAGCCATGTCAGGTCACAGTTCGTCTCATAAATGGCCCTGTTTCTTTTGCAACTCCTGTTGAAAGGTTCTCAATGCTTTTATCATATGCTCAGGGAAACTTTTAGTGCTCATGTGGATAGACTTATTTGCTCTATCTGACCAACGATGAAGAGCCTAATTCCTGTGTCTCTTGTCCCACTTCTACGCTGATGTAAGTCTTCTAATTTTCAAATGAGATATTTATTGCAATACAAGTGAGGGCAGAATCAGCATGAATGCATAAGCTGGTAGTCATAAAGCAGCAGTAACGGCAAGCAGAGACCAGTAGTTGAGAGTAACTGTGTCACAAACATCAGCTGGAGAATTCACTAGCTTTCTTTAATCAGTGGCTTTTTATGGTTACTTCCTGGGTGAAAGAGGGTTTGATAGTCTTTGAGAGCATTTGAGGATTCATGTAGATTTATGACAATGAGCCTAAAATGACAAGAATTTATATGGGAAAAATAGGCTGACTGTTTTATCAGTATTCTGATGTTTTACCGGCCTTGGTTTCTGTGTTTTTTCCACTCCCTCCCCCCTTCCCTTCTTCTGTACAACAGGGATTTGGGAAACAAGTGGATGTGTCATATATTGCCAAACATTACAACATGAGCAAAAGCAAAGTTGACAACCAGTTCTACAGCGTGGAAGTAGGTGACTCAACCTTCACAGTTCTCAAACGCTACCAGAACTTGAAACCTATTGGCTCTGGGGCTCAGGGAATAGTTTGGTAAGTATCAGCAGTTTCTCTTATGGTTTTAAATAGGATTTGCCTTTTGCATTTCTTCACAGTTTGCTAGCCACAGACATTGTCTAAAATTGCAAAAATAACAGTCAGGCAACAGACATCCTCAGGCAGAAGGAGCCTAGTGTTCGCTAATAAATTCTCCTGCTGGTGAGAATGATAGCACTAGTTTGTTTCTCCACATAGCAAAAAGTAACTAGCAAGAAAGTGGGAGGAAGATCTTAATTGACAACTGTGGCACTATTTCCAGAGTCAGTGGAAATAATATCCCAAGTAAACCCTGTAATTTTAGTCTTTGCACAGTAAAAGTCACTGAGAGCAATATAGAAACTTGTTGCATCCCGTAGCATTCACAAGTATTCAGAATGGAAGCCTTTCAAATCGAGGTAACTGCTAAAGTTTCCCTTATTTCTTAAGAGATGTTGCAGTGATGTGAATAATGCGGACAAAAGACACAAATTCAGTAGCTCTCCTAAATAATACAAAAGGCTTATGGAATTTGAAATTATTATGTTCAAGAGTTGTGATGTCCTGGTTGGCTTTTGCCTGCATTTTTAGAGATGGCTCTTAAATTTCAGTGGCTTGTATTTAAATGTCTCTGTGCCGGCATTTGTTACCTGTTAAGTTACAAGGCATTAGGGTAACTAACATGATCTTTTATCTATAACTTGATCAGAGATGAAGTCTAATTCCATCTGTCATCTTTATCACTGCTCTTTTCTGAGTTTGATGTAGTGTGTGTTACTTTACAGTTGGAGGCAGTGGTAAAGCGACAGGTTCCTTTAACCTAGGGGCAGGTGGGCTCCCATGGATCATTGGCATTGGCACTACAATTGACAGTGTAACAACAATTAGCAGCACATCCTTAGGTCTCAGTCTGTCACTTCCAGTGTTTAGTATACTTTGAGGCCACACAAGTCCAAAGGTTGATCTAAATGATCAAGTACTTTATTTCATATCTTAAACACAAAAAGGCTAAAGGTTAGTTTAAAATCAGCTTTGGGAAAGAAACATACTTTATGTTGAGTACTATTTATGTTCATTTTGCACTATCTGTCCACTTATAGCAATAGATGGTTTTTCTTCCTACTTAATATCCTCTATTCGTTTTAGGGGAAAATCAGATTTTGTTGAACCTCTCTGCAACTGAATTGCTGTAATGATCAATTATGAGCAGCAAAAAACCATAGAAGTTAAGCTAAATACAATCAATAACATCCTGTGAATTTGTCTTTCATACTAAGAGTTGACAGGCAAAAACTAAGAATGCCTTAGGAAAGAAAATCAAATCAGAAAACAAGTAAGTTCAAGTGAAAGTTAACACAAATCCCCTGAAATGGCTGAGGAGCATGGAGAGGCCATAAAAGGCCTTTTATGGTTTGATGATACAGATGTAGAAGTATTACATGATAGATGGGGAAGAAAATGAGCATTTTTGCTTAGTATGTGTTACATTGTAACCTACCTGTCATGAGACATAATTTACCAGAAATACTTAAACTATGAGCAAAGCTTGAAGAATCAATGGTGAAGTGATAAATTAATGAAAAAAATTGTGAGATAAAGATATGTAGTTTAGCTAAGGGAAGACAATTCAGTTGTGTAAGTTTCTACTTGCATAATAATAATAATAATAATATAGTAATAATAAGTTTACATAATAAACAAATAGTGTAAGTTTCTACAGTAGAAACTTACACTATTTAGAAACTATAGGTATTTTGGTGGATATAGGGTTACATCTATAAAAAGCAGATTAATTTAAGGGAAAAAATATACTGAAAAACTGCCTATTTGTGCAGTGCTGCTGGCTCTGGTGGGGGAGGTATTTTGTCCTGCTCATCTTGTTCGTTTGCAAAGAATAGCCATGAGGAGCGCCTGTATGAAAACAGTGGGAAAAACCTAGGTCATAGTTTCTTTTAGATCCAGTGGCTCTGTTTATACTTAATGACTTGTTCAAGAAGCATAACAGATCTGGGATGCAATTCAGTCTCTTAGTGCCAGAATTAGCAGAAGTGTAGGAGCTGAATGGGTGATTTCTGATTGTTCCCTCTACCAAGGGCAGACACAGGTAGGGATAGCTCAGAGGGATTTAGGCTCAGACTTCTCATAGCATGCACTATTTCTGGATTTTCCTTCCGGATAATTGTAGGTAGAAGGACACTACCTGTTGTGTGGCTGGAGTGACGGGCTACCCAGCTACTGGAGACAGCTTTAGTGCATAGCGACATCTGGTTTTATGGAGTGATAAAGTTAGAGTATTATTGGTAAACACTAACCACCCTTTCAGGACTGAGCTGCTGCCAGCAGTTGCAGCCAGTGGCCTGCTTCTTGACTAGTCTAAATTTTTGCAGCTTGCCAAGTGGAGTCCATGCTGTCTTCCCCACAGTGGAAGACCTGAGCTGCTGATGACTTTTCTGCTTTGTCCAGTACTTGGCCACACAACTGTATTCCCACATCTTGAGAAAAAGGGGCCTATTTTATAATAGATTTGTCAATAATTTGACATCAAATCTCTCAGTACTGATGGGGTGTAAGATATTCCATGCCAAGGACTGCCTCAGCACTAACTTCAGGACCAAATTCCACTTGCTAGCAACAGCTTCCCTCTTAACTTGGATGTGGGACCCACGTGCCTGGCATGCTGGCTGCCTTAGCACCTTGCCACATATACTTGGGCAGGCAATCTGTCTGCAGCCCAAGAGACAGAGGGAGATGGAGGAGAGACATGATGCTTTTCAGGCTGCTCTGGAAGCTGGTGTTGCAGGGTTCCTAGGCAAAGCCACAGAGTACTGAAATCTTTCTCATACAAATCTATAAATAGATGTCAACATAAGCAGGAGAATTTCAGTGGAAAATAATTCTTGTTGTGGAACAGAAGCAGGCATGGGAAGCAGGAAATGTGGTTATGAAAGAAGTTGGGACTTGATTTCACTTGATTATTCTAAAATTTACATCAAAGACAAAATAATTTTCTTGATATGGAAGCATTAAAGTAAAGATATTACGGTCTTCAGGAGATGATAATTTTTTAAATTATGTGAAAAAGAGAAAGCCACATGGTGTGAGTGTTAGTTATAATTGTCATTGTGCCTATGTGAAATAATTATAAACTCAGTGAGAAAGTGGTATTGGCTGTAGACATAGTGCGTTCAGTACCTTCAGAAATTAATTGTGGGATCTTTCAATGGGATTTGTGTTAACTGCATTCACAAAATTATTTTTGCCAGCAGGAAGAAAGAAAAAGCTGCTTGGAATCTCTTGAGCAGGGAAGTTCCTCTTCACTCTGCAAAAACTACTCTTAATGCAAGTCTAGGCTGTTTGCTTACTGTACATCACACTGATATCTGTGAGAAAGACTATATAGGGTGTGTTTGCATAAAATTATCATGTTGTTATAGGCATGATGACAATGGGACATAGCTGAAGCAGACCTTTGTAGTTTATTAGACCAAGCTGTAGTTGTGAAAACTACGCAGGCTTTTAACCACATGACTTGATCTTCAAGTCTGTGATAGAAACAGAAAACGTCAAAGGTAAAATGAGTTGAGAACAATTTTCTGAGTTTAATTAGATACGTGCCACTTAAACCACTGCGAGAAGAGGTAGTTGATACCCCTCTGCAATGTTAGAAGGGAGTTGACAGCTATCTTATTTTACAAGGGGGAGAGAGAGAGAGACAGGTCATTTTCAGCCTGCGGGTATGGATGGTTTAGATGAGGGTGGAGGGAGAGGAATTCTCATGTTCCATAAAATCAACAGAAATATGCTGATGTTGGAGTGGGTGTTTCTTTGTGTCTTAAATGAATGCTTTTTGCCTGGAAGCAAGGCAATTGATCTGTAGGTTTTCTGCTGTGGTTTGCAAGCTATCATTTTTTATATTGCCTGTGATATTTTTGATACTGCCTGTGATATCTAGAAAAATGACGTTGTATAGGAATATTTCAAAAGCAATTTGAAGGGGCTGTGATAGTTTTTGAATTTATGATGGAAGCAAGGGTGAAGTCCAGTTTTCCATGGCAGGTAGTGAAGACATCACTTACAGGCTTGAGGATACAAGTAATTAAACTTGTAAATAAATTAAATAACCTTTTCCATCCCATGGATCTCTGGTGGAGGTCTGTGAAGATATGAACATAGTCAATCAATAGAACCACTTAAAAATAGATTTTAATTTAATATGACTACCTTCTGTGTGGAATGTGCCTGTAAGTGTTGAAGAGGATCAGATCTTTGAGTTTGCAAAAACAGTTGAGCTCTTTTGTATGATGGTTATCCTTCAGTTCTGGTTTTGTGTAGCACAACTGACTCCTGATCTGAGTATAAGATTCTAAAGCGATATTGCAATGGGAATAATGGTAAAAGTCATAGAAGAGAGGAGCTGACACTTACGAGCGTAGTCAATTCTGAGCCCACACTGATCAAAGAAGAATAATAATCTATGCTTTTGCTATGGTGCAGTGGAAAAGAGATAGAGAATAGTGGACATCTCAGTGTCTTACAGTTAATGCACAACCTTATTTGTATTGTTTAGCTGGACACTGGTGTATTAAAGTTCTTGAGAGATCAATTTATTTCTCCATCGTGACCCTGCTATCCCAGTAATATTGTTTTGGTTGCTTTGTGCCACTGAATTGAATTGTATTCCTTGATACTGTATTCCTTGATAGAGGTGAACATTTTCACTTGTATAAACTGGCATAGTTCCACTGAAGTTCAGAGGTGTTCTCACCGCGGGATAGATCACTAATCTATCTCCTCAGAAGAGGAGAAGAAAGAATACCTGTCATTCAGAGGAAAAATGAAGTGAACCATGTACCCAGATATGCCTAGAATTTCAGTGGCCCTGAAGGGAGTGGCAGTGTTAATTTTGTCAGCCCCAGTCTCTCCTGTGAATCAGCACTTGAACGAATGTCGTGAGTTTAGTTACTTGCATTTCAGTTACACAGTCACATCTCACAGACTTTTTGTGTTTAACATTCTGTCAGCTGGCACTGCAGATTTATCCTGTTCTGTTAAAGATTCTCCAAATTGTATCCTTTAGTTCAGCTTGTGTTCTCTTTCTCATGCTATTGTGTGCTTTGCTGATGTGCTTTGACACTCCACTCCTGAGGAGGTTTTTGAAGACAACCTTTAGAGAGTTTTACAAGTGTTTTGTGCGACAGTAATGGAGAAAATAGCTGTCAGTTTGTACTGTGAACTACTACTGTACTGTTAGTGAAATAAGCATGTCAATTTAAACAAATTCTCTGATGTTTCCCAGTGCTAATGTAATTTCATACAATGGCAACACCTGATGAGATTTTTTTTTTTCTCCTGAGACAAAGTGGTTTAAACTATTACCAGAATTTTTGTTCACTTTGGGAAGTTCTTAAATGTTGAAATATCATAAGTAAACTCACAGCAAGCTTCAAGCCTCACTCATTCATTTGTACATTGCAGGATTTTTCTCCAACTACCAATTTGCATTCACATTGTAGTATTGTTTGGATTTTCTAGTATGTCGTTGCTCTGAAATGCCAAAAATTTAATTGCATGTATTCAGTTAGCCATTGATCACCATCTGATGTACATCTGGAACAGCACATTCTGGTTTGTTGTTCTGATATATCTATGCCTTGATTCTTCAGAAAGATAGAAAAATTCCCAATTTTATTTGTAATCTGGATCACCAGCACATGAATTTTAAGGTGCTGAGAGACTCCCAGTGGGAACAGCAAAGACTGAGTATCTCTGTGGATTTGAGTTCCAGAATATTGAGTGAAGGTTCTTATCTAAGTTGGTCAGATTTGTGTTTATTAAGGTGATATTATTAGAATTTGCATAGTAACACATATTCAGAGACAGTTTGCTTGGATATGGGGTGAGAGGAGGAGGCAATGTCTTGCACTGCTCTTGCTAATGACGCAACAAAGAACTTAGCTTGGATGTGGAGGAAACTGCCATTAGGATCACAGAGAACAGCTGCCATATGTCAAACTATACATAACATGTCTGAAAGATGAGAGAAGTTAATTGTCTTTAAGAATAAGCAGCTCCTATTCCATGTTTGCTTTGATTCTTACAACTTCTATCTACTACTACTATCTTTAATGTAAGTGGGAAAGAAGAAAAAGAAAGGTGTATATCCAGTAGCAGTGCATGAAGGCACCTGAGGCAGGATGAAGACCCAGTTTTGTATGACAGGGGTACCTGAGATATAATGTTTGAGCAAGAATTATTGTTGTATCTTTTTTTTTTAAGGACTAACATGTAACTACTTTACAAAAAATATTTCTCAATTTTTTTTTGTAATGTCCTTTTGCTACCTAACTGCAGAGATTCCTGGTAGGCAGGAAGTTACTGTCTATTTCATGTTTGTCTTCTTGTGTTTCATTTCCCTTTGCTAGTACACAGAAATCTAAAACGTGATTTAGGTTCTGGTAATCACAAATGATATGTAATAAAACATGCCACAGTGTATGCTCTCCTAACAAAGAGATCAAGGTTGCTGTCTCTAAAATACTCAGACTGCCTATATTTCTGACTGTCTTTTTTTCTTCTTTTCTCCTTAAAGAACCTGTATAGTTTCCATGACTACGATAGTTAAGCAGGCAAAATCTATTTAAAATTTTCTCTCTGCAAGTTTATGAAAAAAAAAGTAAATAAGTTGGTGTAGAAACTATCTCTGCGCAACCTGTTTTTATGAACCCTGACAGCAATACTCACTTTACCTGGTCATAAATTACAGTACTGTAAAGGCACTGTTGAGCTCGTTTGACACCCAGGATTTTCAGTTGGAGCAGTACAACTCTTAGGTATGGAGCAGGTTTATTCATAGCCATGAATGGATAAACAGCTATGATCCTGTTAGAGCCATTAAAAAATTTATCAGCTGTTTGTAAATTCTGTGGCTGCAGAGAAGTAACTGATGTTTGTGTAACTTAAGCTCTGTCTGTGTTGGCTGATTAAAAACTCAATTAAATTTACACTTTTTGCTATCAGGCAGTAACATTTTATAACTCCCTTTACAGATGTCAGGCACCTATCTGCTCCTACCCTGTCAAAAACTTCCTTTTGGACACTGCCAGATCTCTCTCTTCTCACATTTGTTCTATCTCACTCGTACACTGTGATATATCAGACAGATTTTTTTCAAGACTCACCTTGCTTCTCTTGTGGGAGATTGTCTGCCTGGAATTCAGTCGCAGACAAATTTCAGTTCAAGGAGGAAAACAGGGTTGGAATTAACTACTGTTAGTGCATTGCAGCCATTCCTTAACTGAGTTCAGACTTACGCTTTTATTTCATTCACTTGAAATCCTGTCACCACTGAAATGAAGACTTTTGCATCGTCATCACTGATTACCATGTGTTTAACATAAAAGCAATTGCACTAAACACTTCTGTTCCATCTTAGGGACAAGGGGTTTCTCCTGTGATAGGAGAATAGCTGTGACCATATGGAATCAGAGAGGTAGGGCTATAGGACAGAATATCTAAATAAATAAATAAAAGGGCAGGTATCAAAACAAAGAAGCAATGGAACCAGAAATAGAAAAACTAGAGCCAGCCTGAAAGGAAATGCAGCTCAGATAATTCAATTTTCTTTGTCAGCATGTATCGTTGCTATCTATCCTCTGATACTCATGTAGTCTACAGATTTTCACAGTGCTTTACAGAAAGCAAAAAGTTGCCCTTTGTCCTAAGACCTGCTGTCCTTAGACAGGCATAAAAAACAGTGACAGCCAAAAAAATTGGAATATAACAGAAGTTGTGCAAAATAGAAAGAAAATATGAAACGAGATTGTGTATGAAGCCTAGGTGAAGTTTGTGAACAATGTGAGACATGTTTGGCATGACATGAGTGGGAAAACTCACCTGAATGGGCAAGAGTTTGGTGATAAAGAGAGAGGCAGTTAGGAAGGGAAGCAGAAAGGAGGAAGACTCAAAGGCAGGAGTGAAAGCAAGTGGCAAACAGGACATCGAGTGGTTTTTTTGATTTTTTTTTGTTTGTTTGTTCTTTTGTTCTTTTCTGGATTCATGGTGTTATACTTTTCCATACAAAAATGGTTGGTGCCCATTTACAAACTGGAAATAAGTTTTGTAGCTCTGGGGTTGCTAATTCACCATGAGTCACAGAACGGGGTAGAGTTTCTAATTCAAACAAAAATCTTGTTTTAAAATTGTGTCAGAGCATCTACATCTTGAAATTTCTGGTGTAACAGGGCAACTCGAAAACCTAAGTAATTTTTAATTTTGTTCCTTTTGAACAAAGACATTTTGGCTTGTTATACAGCAGGTAAAACATTTTGTATCCTTACAAACCACCAGTTTTACCTGCTAGCATCTTACCTGTGTCAGAGATGTCCCTCAGTGTGAGAGACTGTAGATACAGAATTACCCCAGTTGGACAAGAGTGCGCTGAATGAGTTAGAGAGCAACCTGGGTTGGTTGACTTAGTGTCAGCATAGGGGCAGGCTGTGGACTAGCCCTTTTGCTGGGAGGGTAAAGGTGACAAATGTGGCAGCATTTGCTTTCTTTCATCCCAGAACAGCGCCAATTGTCATTTCAGCATCTCTGATCTTCTGTTTCTGTCTGCTTAGAATAGCCTTGCAGAGATTGCAGGGTTAGTTTTGGGAAACTAGAATTTGAGTGGCCTTTTAGGGTTAGCCTTTTTATGTTGACTTTTTTCTCCTTCCATGATTATCACATTGCAGATGATGACTTGCTGACAGTACATTTTTAGTGCTTGGTTGAATTTTGATTTTTAATCAGTTGAGAAATGCAGCAAGAAAGGCTGTGAAATTATGTTTCTTTTTCTCCATACTGACAGCTTTTGTTCTGTTTGTCAGGCAAGGCAGCTAGTCTTTTAAATTATGACTGTGAGGTGGCTATGGAAGATAGTAGCTGTTTTCTATTTCAATTTGTAAATCCAAAAATAACAGATTTATCATGTGACTGGCAGTTTGAATGTACTAGATACTCAACTTCTGCCAGGTGCACAGGCTCTGCCTTGGTGTCTGTATTTCCCTAGTCTTGTAAATTGCTGTTAAATGAGGAAACTGGACTTTTCCTGGCTTTGCTGCTTTGATGCTTAACACAACTTGAAAACTGTCCAAAGTTTATATACCTTGCTGACAGTTCAGAGCACTGAACGTGAGATCTCTTTGCCAGATTCAGTGTCTTATACCCATTCTCCAAATGCTGGGCAAACGTTTACTCAATACGGTTTAACTACAAATCACACTTTAACTTCCTTTGCCCATGTATTTTCTGCCACTGAATATTGATAGACACCCCTAGCTCTGATCCATTTTTCAGATTTTTACCTTGCTCTGGATTCAGTAAATCCTTGAGCATACAAAGAGCGAGTAGTATAGCATACTTTGGAAACCATGAGATTGTCATCTCTTACATGTCACACACGTAAGGGAAAGCATTTTGGCCTAGAGCCCTTTTAAAGCAGAATAAAAAAAAAAACTTGGCTTCTTTCACTGACCAGGTTGAATTTCCTAGACTGGCAGTTAACAAAAGTTATTGTCAGCTAGCAGACTATATAGTGAATTAGTGACAAGAGAAATGCAGAACCAGAAAGTACTGGTTTTACAGTACTGTTCAGAAAAGGATTCTACAACCGAGTCACTTTCAGAGCCAAGTATAAAGAATTAGCGGAGTATATACAGATGACAAGTATTTAAACATACTTTATATTCAGCATCCTCATGAATATTTTAGTCACCAGCCAAACTAAAATGGCACCCATTATGAGAAGTGTGCCAGGCAATGTGTGAAGAGTATAGCTGTTTCCACATTGCCTTTCCTACTGTATCCCTGCACCATCTTTGTGAGTGAGAATGGCTATGGGAAAAGAGTTTATCTTGCATCAGTATACAGAACTGATCAGTGGATTCCAAAATGATTCTTGTTAGGGCATCACCAGCTCATGTAATTAGAAAGATAACTAAATTGAGGTTCAAGCTGCAGATGAGAGAGTCCACAGAGGTATTTTTGTACAACTTGAGCCAAAAGGGCATAATCTTGCGCATCTGAATTGTCAGCTCAGCCAAGATACTTTGGTCTGTACAAGGTGTGGAGCTATACACAGGCTTGTGGTTTGTGGTAGTGATGGAGCTGGAGAGGATTGTCACCTTTAAGAACTACTAGAGGTTTTGATGGAAAAGCGCTTTGTTAACATGAACAAATTTGATAGTTTCATGTGTATAATTGTTTTAAAAGAAGATATCAGCAGAGCAGGTTCAGCGTAGTAACAGAAGAATTTGTCAGCAAGTAATAGCAAATTTTACTGCAGACCCTTCTTTTTCTTAATACATTCCAGCCTCTGATTCCTCTTTTTCCCAGAAGTTTTCCAAGTGTGTAGCTTCTTTTGCCACATAGTGAATTATTTTGTTATTTTACAGTTTTACCCAGCAGTATAATTGGCGAAATTATAATATAGCACATTTGGAGCCACCAGTGACAGTGTTGAGTGAACTTTTATTGTAAATATGTTTACTAAAAATAAGCATTCCGGCCTTTGTTTTCATTGCAACTTCTTTTACATTGTCTTATGTATAATGGCTCGATCATCTTTCTTCAGACCACCCATCTGAAAGTTTGGCGGATAAGAGCTGTCTCAGCATGACTGAATTGTAAAATAGATTTCACAGCAAAGTTTTCAAATCTAGTTGCCCTTAGAAATACAAATTCATTGTGCTTCCCAGTATATCTTTGCTGGAAAGGGCCGCTTGACTTTGACATTTCAGGCAATGACTGTAATATTTTAAACAGAATGAGTAATATGGATTCAAAATTGGACTGCAGATGTCATGGATATGAAAATTATACTATTCTAATCCTTTATGGGTGACAGTAAATGGACTGGATGAGTTGTGGGCTTGGACTTTGTGTTTGCTTTTTCAAGAATAAGCATGAGTGCATTTGGATCTCTGAACAAGTTCTTTAAGATCATAAATATCTAGGCATACACTGTCGCAGATCTGACTGGGGAAAGATTCCTGTTGAAGTAGTTTCTTCTAGCTGTGGCAAAGATTTGTCTGTTTGACTCCTGTTTCAATAGTTTTTATTTCTTTTTTTGGTCATTTCCACACATTTTCAGATAGAAATGTGTGTAGACCTCTTTAAATCACCTTTTCTTGTTTAACGTATAGATAACCAGAGAGCTGTGGTCTGATTTCTGAAAAAATGTAGCTCAACTAAAACATATTTCCATTTAATCAGGGCCTTTAGAGAGCTGTATTTTGCAAGGTGGGAAATAGAGTAAGTATGTTGTAGTGAAGTGAAGAAACCTGTATTAAAATGCTACAATAATAATTTCAGTGACACTATAATGAAATGGTACAGGAGACATGGACATTTTTAGTCAAGCTCCCATTTAAAACGCACTGAGGTGACAGCTTACTTCGACCTTTCTTTTTGCCTTTGCTGCTTAGGTTTCATGTCATCTTGGCACGTGAAGGGGCTCCAAAGGGCACCAGCTGGAGCACCTTGCTGGCAAGGTATTTGCTGCGGCAGGATGCCTGTGTTTGACTCCTCTGCTGCCCTTTAGCACGCGCAGTCTTTCCTGCCCCATGCACTGCAGGAAGGAACATTTTGAGCTCAATCACTAATCTCTGCTGTGATGAGGAAGCTCACAGAAGGTCTTGGAGGCTGATTTATTTATTCTGCAAAAAATCCATGGTGATAGTAAAAAAAGTAAATGATGACTTGTCCTCCCCCCTTGCTGGGGAGGCAGCTTGATTGTATTTCCTAATCCAGCTGTTACCAGCTGATTGCAAGAAGCTGTGAGCTGATGGAAACTCAAAACAAATAGCTGGAACCGTATATGGTAACAGGAAAAGTGCAGCAGTCATCCATTATGAAACTGTATTGGTCTCCTTAAGCATCAGCACTGAATATTGTCTCAGAGGCCACTGAACTTCTCTGCATTTTGAGGAGAAATAGACCTGATCCGGATTGTAGAGTAGCCATTCCTGACAACAGGTCTGCAACTCTTCATTAGGGTCATATTGGTTACTTTCTGGGTTTTCAGCACACAGGCTTGGTTCCAAACCTAATAAGAACATCGAAAGGCTCTTGTTCATTACAGTGGCCTTCGACTTGTACTGTTTGGGGGAAACTGTTTCTGCATGTTGGTGCATGTATTGAATTCTTTTCTTTTACATCGTTTTCATGGAAAACATTCACTACTTTTAAAGATACTTTCTGGAGAGAAGTTTTCACTCTAAAAATAATGATTTTTTTTTTTCTGTTTAAAAGTAATTATTGGAGAGAGGAATACGCACTGTTTATAAATAGAAATGTGTCATTGTCTGCCTTTAGAAACTCAGATGTTAGATGTCAAAAGGAGAAAAAAAAAGGTAAGAATGTCAAGGTCTAATTTCATTCTAAAATTTGGACTGGTAAGTGAGGTCAACATAAAAAGCAAGCAAACAAAAACCACAAAAAACCCTACCAGAATACACTTTAAAATTTGCTTAAAGCAAAATAACTTTTTCATTCTTTTTTGTTATAGTACTTGCCTGAAATGGGACCTTAAGTAGAGAGAAGAAAAAGCACTTAAAATATTTTATGGTTAAAGTTTCATAAACCATTTACAGAAATTTTGCTTGATACAGGAAAAAGATCTGGCTCTTGTCATTCCTAAAAATTACTTTTTCAGAAAGTGCAGTAGTAATAGTTATCTGAAACCAAGGGCAGGGAGTTTGAAGTCAGAGAAATTACTGTGAAAAGGATTTATATACACATCCATCTATGCTTTTCTTTTTATGTAATATGTGTATATAAATTTAGATGTGTATCTATGTGTGTATATAGAATGTGTTCTGCTCCATATATCAGTGGTGATTGTTGAGGATGAGCTATCATTAGCGTTCTTGTTAAACATGATTTTCAAGGTTACCAATTCTCTCTGCTGATGGAGATCTTAGCACTAAATAACCAGGTTATTTCAAATACGCAATCAGTGCTTTGTTTAACAAGATCAGTTTCGGCTTTCTTCCCTCTTGCTGTACTGGAATGAAGGAAATAAGGCAAAATGTTAATGTCAGTGGCAAAACTTCCTTACTTAGAAGGATGAAGTAATGCAGATATAAATAGCAGTGATTCGTAATAAACAAGAGTTGCAGGGGGAGTCTTTCTGGAGGAAGGCAAAGATGACCGAAGTTTGTCACTTTAGAAAGTAATAGAAAAGGTGTAATATTAAGTAGCTTTTCAGAAAGATTTTAATACTATATTTGTTGCAATATATATATGTAGTGATAGGTAAGAGGAACATTTAGTGTCCCTTGGATTTCTACAACAGTCAGTGAAGAGACATTCTTGATATAGAAAGCTGTTTGCTGAGATTGCCAAGAGTCTCCATTTCACAGCCTGCCTCGGGAGGCTGGAGGCTGGGAGCTTCCCTTCCTGTTTCGGGCTTCCATTCCATCACCTGAGAGCTAATAATAGAACTTTAATGAAGTAGTGGCTTGCAAAAGGGTAAGCATCTTGAAAAGGATGTGTGTGCTCCATCCGAAGGATCTTGAAACTAAAGACTATCAAAAATCGCCATTTGTTATCCTAGGAACCCATCTCTAAGAGTTGATTTAAAAAAAAAAAATGTTTTCTGTGGTTTTGGCAGTCTATTCTGGTGTAGAATATAATGGAAGTGATAAATGTTAAGTTTCATTGTTGATTAAGAGTTATTCCTGTACGGTAAGAATAATTTTAAGTATTTACTTGGTAAGTGTCTATTGAAATAGAAACTTGGACATGAAACTAGAATGCTTTTCTTTGCTTTTTGAAATAGGTATAAAAATGAATGCCTGGTCCTTCAAGTGTATGATAACAGGGCATTGCTCATTGATCATTACAGTCTGAACCTGCACACAATATTAGTGGTAAATGATGATCTGGGTTTGTGTAAATCTGACTAGCATTAGTTTCATTTATTTCCTTTTTTTTTTTTC
>NW_008824008.1:764581-769318 GCF_000699105.1 Pygoscelis adeliae
GAAAGAGTTTATTTGCTGCATTTTCTGTCTGTACAGCTGCCAGAGATGTGGTAGTAAACTTGGAGGATTTTTCTGAGCTCATGTTGCAGTAAAACTATCATTTTATTACAAGACCAAGGGTGAATTATAGTCTTTGTTATAAAAATAGGGCAACTGTATAAATTAAAAAATAAACTCATAGTTGAACAAGAGGTGTTATGATAGAGTTTCCAGAGAAAGAAGCACAGGCTTTTAGATGCAAGTCCAGTCTCTTATTGGAGATCTTGAAATTGACTTTCACGCTCAGCCTTTTCATAGCAGTTCGCAGACACTCATTACTCTCTCTCTCTTATTCCTGCTCCCTTGAGTCACCTGTTTATACAGCCACTCTTCTGCCAGTGATTGAAGTTTGTCTTAAGAAGGCTGATATATCATCAATACTAACCTTGGTGTTCCAAGGTAAGGATTTTGTGTAGCAAGCACCAGAGAGAGGATCTACATGTGGTATCTGTAATTTCATTGTAGTAAAATGCATAGTTGGCTGTCTGTAAACAAAAGCTTCTCTCTGGTGAATAGAAAAAAACATCAGTGCTATTAATTTACTCAGTGCAATGAATTTACGTATTGACTTATTGAAGTAGTTGGACACCTTCCATTTGATAGAAGACAATGATAGAACTGCAGTCAAGATCCTTGTATCTCAAAGTAAATATATCCCTGTACAAAGGATTATTTTAGTTGTTTTATTTTCCTCCATGGTATGTAAAGGACTGTGAATGGATCATAAAAGCCAAAGGCTTAAGAAGCCTTTGGTTTTCTGATTTTAGATTGATGCTTTTTTATCTCTTGCTTTGATGGAGAGAGAAAAATTCAGAAAAGCAAATGGAGATCAGAAACTGGAGAAAATGGTTGCGCAGACAAACTTTCGGTGTTACTGTTTTCTAACTCCTAGTCAATGATTTTATGATGTAACTAATGAGATTAAAATATGAGAAGATAAAAGATTATTAAAATGATTCAAAGTACTCTTACATAGCTCAGATGAGTCTCATGTAGGCTTTTCTTCTTAAAAGAAGTTGGGTGATCAAGTAATATGGATTAGCTGAGAGATTTGTCTGCTGAAGCATATTTGCAATACATGTCCATGAACGATAGAGACAAAACATTTAACTGTTGAAAGATCATGTTTTTTAAATCCTGTGGCTTTGCATTTTATTTGTTCAATACTTTCTTAATGGAATTAGGGTGTGTTTTAGTTGTGGCCTTTATGATGCCCTGTTGTGGCTGAACTGAATGAGAATGAAAGACACAATTCTGACAGTTGCTACAGGAGGTTTGCTTTCTGCTACGTACTATTAGGCTATAAATCACAGATCTTGTTCATCCTAATGTAAGGTTTAGTTGAGTGAAATTCTTTGTCCAGACTGAAGTCAAGTCAGATTGAACCTTTGATAGCCTTATCACCTAAGCTGCTTCATATATGCTTTAACTAGTGAGTGCAATATCTTTGTTTATACATGTGCCTAGCATGATATTAGCTGGGTCATGAAAGTTATATGCCTTATTAATGAATAAGAGAAGAAAGAATTGTTACCAAATGACAGAACAGATGTTGTTGGAGAGTGCCTGGCCCAACCCACCTGTTCAAAGCAAAGTCAACTAGATCAGGTTGCTCAGGACCACTGGAAGCGTCTGGCTGCGTCTTCTTTACTCCTCCCAACAGATACTTAAGAACAGTGGTAGGATCCCCCGAGCCTTCTCTTCTCCAGGCTAAACAACCCCAGCTCGCTCAGCCTCTCCTTGTATGACAGATATTGCAGTCCCTAATCATCTTCCTGGCTCATCAGTGGAATTGCTCCAGTACGTCCCTATCTTTCTTGTACTGGGGAGCCCGGAGCTGGACACAGCACTCCGCATGTGACCTTAGTAGCACTGAGCAGAGAGGAAGGATCACTTCCCTTGACCTGCTAGCAACAGTCTTCCTAAATGCAGCCCAGGATGCTGTTGTGCTCCTTTGCCACGAGGGCACATTGCTGGCTCATGTTCAGTTTGTTGTCCACCAGGACCCCTGGATCCTTCCCTGCAAAGCTGCGTTCCAGACTGTTGGCCCCCAAGCGTGTAATGGTGCCTGGAGTTATTCCTCCCCAGGTGCAGTACTTGGCATTTCACAGTGTTGATAATTTGGGGAGATTCAGTATTTACTTTTACTTTTTTCTGTAGATAACATTTTGATCTCAAATAGTTTCACTATGAAAATGTTAAAATGGAACTTCCTGACAGTTTCAGAATACCTGCAAGGGCAGTCATGAGAATTTTTTTTTTTCCCTCTGAACATATTTTCGGGAGAAATCCCACCATCTTGCCCTAAATGTCAACAGTGGACTAAAGCATTCTTCGCAAAACTCCTCATCACATTTAGCAAACAATTATTCTTATTTGTGGGATGTATTTGATGTGTTATTTATGCAGGAGTAGTGTAATTGAAATATTTCTTATTCTTCTCCACCTGTGTGGTTTCCAAGACATACATTGCCAACAATTTTTTAGTTATTTAGAGCACTTGTACATTTTTGTTGGCTTTGTGACTAAGCTTCTGATACTTGCATGCTTTCTGCTCTGTACTTGGTCAGTAAGACTCTGTAAGTGAATGTCAGTGAATGTCTACAATAAACAGGAATTAATATGAAAAAAAATTACAGGATTTTGAATATTTCCTTTCATGCTTTAAAAAGTCATTATTTTTAGAACAACTAATGGTTTGGTTGATTTATCTTTTGGGAAATACACTGTTGCTCTTCATGGAGTAGCAGAAAACTTGTGTCATGCCTTTCCTCATTCTTGGTAAAAGGGAGAATCAGGAAGAGGGTCTGAGAACTGCACATTTGGGAACGTTTCTAAGAATTAGTGTGCTTTGTGAAATGTAGAAGTCAAAATTTGTGTAGTCGGATTTGAACCACCAAAATAAGTGGTTCAAATTCATAGGAGATTAAGATTATCAAAATAACTGAAGGTTGTACAAAACATTTAAAAGTTTAAGGAGAGTTTTAGGAGCCCAGCATTAAAAGCCCACTTTGCAAACCAGAGCCTGTATTTCTTCATGTTTTCAAAATTTTTTAACTAAGCATATATCACAAATTTTTTCATTATCAGAAGGAAATGGTAAAGAAATTTTGTGAAATGGTTTTGTTTCTAGGTATGTTATTGGAATTGGATGATATGAGCTCGAAGAATGATTAAATAACTTGATTCCATTAGAAATATCATAAGGAAAATACAAACTTCATTCTAGATAAAAGTAGGCAATTTTTCATTGAGCCACTTGGTGAAGGTGTCCTTAATCATGACAGAAAAAGCAAAAGCCTCTCCGCTGTACCCAATGCACAGAGAGTTGCTTTATGAAACAACTTTTTGTCTCATCCAGTTTTTATTGTATTTTTATTTGAAGTTACTTAATTTTTTTTTCCACCCCTTGAAAATAAGTGTTAATTTCCTATGGAACTGGAGTTCAGAAGTAGTGGTGCATGCTGTCTTCTGCTGATGTGGTGGTACATGTTTCCTTTTGATGTCTTCTTTTTTCTCACTAGAAACTCTTTCCTTCTTTTGTCCCAGTATTTTTCTCAGTGGAAAAAAAGGCAATGGTAGACTTGAGGCTCAGGAATTTGCCAGGAGAAATGCAGGGTAATCTCTAAGATGCATAACCCCTGTGTTTGTAATTACTGCAGTGCTGCATATGATGCCGTCCTTGACAGAAACGTGGCCATTAAGAAGCTCAGCAGACCATTTCAGAACCAAACTCATGCCAAGCGAGCTTACAGGGAGCTGGTCCTCATGAAGTGTGTGAATCATAAAAATGTAAGTTTTCAGTAGGTAACCAGAGAAGTGGTATGTATACTGGTTTGTTAGAAAGAAAATTGTTTTGTTGGGTGCCTTTTTAAACCAGAGGAAATGAAAAGTAAACTATGCTCAAGGGCTACAGTCTTTCTGGTACTATATGCCCACATGAGAGAGTGAGGATCTTCTATGTGCTTATTTAAAGGCTATGCCAAATGGGGGTGCTGCTAGTAGGGTTAGGGTGATAGAAGGGGATAGAGCAGAATACATTCTTGTCAACTCCTTATCCAGAAATGCATAAGTGGTTGTTGGAATCCTGGCTCCATCCTCTTGTCACTGGGATTTGTGACTCAAAAGCAGTGTCTCTTGAGTTGGAGTACCCATGCACAAGCATCACTCCTTGTTCTGGACTTCATCTGAAACCTAGTAATATAGATGCATTGTATAGATTGTACAGGATGAGGGGTCATAGAATCATTAAGGTTGGAAAAGACCTCTAAGATCATCAAGTCCAACCGTCAACCCAACACCACCATGCCCACTAAACCATGTCCCTAAGTGCTGCATCTACATGTTTTTTAAATACCTCCAGGGATGGTGACTCAACCACTTCTCTGGGCAGCCTGTTCCAATGTTTAACCACTCTTTCAGTAAAGAAATTTTTCCTCACATCCAATCTAAACCTCCCCTGGCGCAACCTGAGGCCATTTCCTCTCATCCTATCGCTAGTTACTTGGGAGAACAGACCGACACCCACCGCGCAACAACCTCCTTTCAGCTAGTTGTAGAGCGTGATAAGGTCTCCCCTCAGCCTCCTCTTCTCCAGGCTAAAAAGTCCCAGTTCCCTCAGCCGCTCCTCATAAGACTTCTTCTCCAGACTCCTCACCAGCCTCGTTGCCCTTCTCTGGACACGCTCCAGCACCTCGA
>NW_008824008.1:771427-772443 GCF_000699105.1 Pygoscelis adeliae
GTTGGCCTTCTCCCTCATCCTTACCCATAAACACTCGACCTTATCATCATCACAGTCGTTGAGCTCTAGACAATTGAAGCACTCCCTAACATATAGAGCCACCCCACCGCCTCTCCTTCCTCGCCTGTCCCTTCTGAAGAGTTTATAGCCATCCATCGTAGCACTCCAATCATGAGAGTCACCCCACCATGTTTCTGTGATGGTGACTAAGTCGTATCTGTCCCGCTGCACAATGGCTTCCAGCTCCTCCTGTTTGCCGCCCATGCTGCGTGCGTTGGTGTGGATGCACTTGAGCTGGGCTATCGATTTCACGCCCAGCATTGGCATGCTACCCCTAGGCTCATCTCTAGTGAGCCTGGTTTTATCCCCTTCCCCCTTCGAACCTAGTTTAAAGCCCTCTCAATGAGCCCCGCCAATTCATGAGCGATGATCCTTTTCCCCCTGTGAGACAGCTGAACTCCATCTGTCACCAGCAGGCCTGGTGCCATGTAAACCTCCCCATGATCAAAAAAGCCAAAATTCCTCTGATGGCACCAGCCCCTGAGCCACGTGTTGATCAGGTGTGTTTTCCTGTTCCTAAACAGGGTCGTCATAGTGAAGGTTGCTGCAAAACTGCCAAAGAAAATTAAGAACCAAAACCACTTTTCCATTCTTACGTATTTGTTTATAAGCTAATGTTGTGGAGCCAGGGACTCTGAAGCCTCAACACATTGAGCCATTCCTTCTAACCACAGCGTTCTTGTTGAAATAAACAGCACTAGCAGGTTCTAGACTTTCCTGCTTCTTACACCCACTACCTATTGTATAACATTTAGTATCCATAACAAATGAAAATATTACTACACTGCAGCAAAAAAGTTATTCCAGGGCTGTCAGTTAATTGTAACCATCTATCTATTAGTTAGAACTATCTGCTTGACACTGTATAAGCTTGCTTCTTTGTAGTGAGTTATGTGGCATTGCCCCATTGCATTGTCAAGGGACCTCCCAAGGATTTAATTTTCCAACAATTCCTC
>NW_008824008.1:772479-783833 GCF_000699105.1 Pygoscelis adeliae
CCATACCTGTGTGCCCTTTCCCTCCATTAGGAGGGAATTTTTCAGTTTGCTACATGTTTACTCTTGCCTCAGATCCTGCAATGACTCTTTCTCCTTATGCAGAGCATAAATGAGCTTGAAAAGCGTGATGTAAGGTGAGATTTGACACTTGTTCTCAATCACAAATTCAATGGAAAGAAAAAGGACTGACTCTAAAATGGCAAACAGCAGGACTTGTCACCTATAGTGTCCTCTGCCCCACTTCTGGGCATTGACTTATCCTTACATTTCCACTGTGTTGATCAGGACTGTACCTGTCTCTTCCCTATTGACTTGGATGGAAACTACCCTCAGTCAGACCAATACACAGGGCTTTGAAAATGCAGGGGTGAGTGAGTAGTTCTTCCTGTAGGCAGGAGAATGGTGCATTCTCATTTTATGTTTTTAATGGACTGAAAAGAGCAAAGGGGGGCAGCAGGAGCGGTATTAATTTTAAATATATAATTTTAAAAATGCTGCATAAGAGCTGATAACAGCACCACATTGGTTGGGTCAGAGTTTTAACCTGTCTGTACAAAGGCACCTGTGTGGAGGCAAGAATCAGTCAGAATATGTGGAGTAGACAGAAAGAATATTGAACCACTCCTGTTAGAAAGCCTAGAGAGGTGATGGAGAAAGGGAGGGAGACATTCAGATGTTGTCTTCATGGTGGCTGTGCTGGTACCTTCTACCTCTGTTGCGCACACAGAAGAAAAGCATGGGAAATTCAGATCCCTGAGGTCACGTTTTTCCTCTATGCTGTTTCACGCATTCTTATCAGTGTCTTTCAACAGCCCAGCCCATTTGGAAAAAAACAAGTAAAAACAGAGTTGCAGTACACAAGATGTCTTTGCCCAGAATGTGTCTACCATTTTAAAATGCTTCTACTAAAAAGCAGGACCTCTCATGATGGAATTTGTGTCAACGTGTGTGTGTATGTGCCCTTAAAGGAATTGAGGCCATGTCAGAAAGAAGGAAGGTCTTCTGTTTAGTTTTAATAAGATGGTCCTTGATTATTTGTTCCCTGAGATGAGCATTCTTCATATATAAGAAATTTCTGGCTGTAGCACAAATACTGCTATGCTAGATTGAGCTGAAGTTGGTCTTTGAACCTGTAACTTCAAAATTCGGAGGATTGTTGCACCCTTAGCATTTTGGTTTGTCACTGATCATCACTAATCCTTCTCTCAGAAACCATTTCAAGTGCACCTAGAAGAAATCTTAGAGATCTGCAGTATTTTATTTTGAGTGTTGTCGACATTTTACTGATCCATAAAGTGAGAAGTATTATTATAAATTGAGCAATGAAAAAACAGAGTTTATCCTTTAACACACACTTCAAAATGGGTTCAACTGCTTAAGTTTATCACTTCTCTTCATCCTTTTGTCTTACTTTGCTTTTCAGATTATCAGTTTATTAAATGTCTTCACACCACAGAAATCTCTGGAGGAGTTCCAGGATGTGTAAGTAAAACAGGCAGTAATTAAACTAAAGCTTTAGAGATGTGTGGGGCATTATGGTGTACCTTGAATGCAATAATTCAGCAACATACAAAGGCTATAAGCCCCTCAAGAAAAGATCATATGTAGTCTACACTGCAGGTAAACAGATATTCTGCATTCCCATATTGAGAGCACTTTTGACACTTATAAGGTACCAAATACCAGCTTTCCTAAGCGCTGTAATAGTGTGGAAAGCCTGCTTGTGGCTCTTCTTGAGAGGGTTAGTGTGTTTGCATTTGCTTTCACACACAGAGGAAGGGCTATGAGTAGTTAAAAGAGCCTGCTTTTGTGTTATTAGTTTGCTTGGGAAATGATGGCTGTTATGTGACTCCCCTGACGTGTGTGAGGTTTTGAAATGTGGCACTTCCTTTTGAAATAATTTCCCGTAAAAAAGACTGATGTGAAACATTTCCTCATTTCATATTTGTTTTGATATAACCTTTGACTGCATAAAATTACTTGCCTGGGGAACTAGTGCTAGGTGTAGAGGACAATTAGTATCTCCGCTGAACATTGCACTATTGCACAAGCACTACTTTGCGTAGTATGAAGCTGCCCTGAATGAAATGTTAAATATTCAGTGTTTTACATAGTTGTACTCCTTTTATCTTTCAGTCTTTCCCATAGTCTGTATACATTGCATGGAAATGTATTCCCATTCTCTACTTTAATATCAGTAGTGGTAACAGACAGATAGCAATGGCTGAAGTCAGGCGACTACTGTTCTGGTTTTGGTATATGGAATTTCCACATAATATTGTCACTGCAGACTTGTGCAGATCAGAGGACGTAACTAGTGCTGGAGAGAATAGAAGGCGTGCAGCTTACATTGAAATGGAGAGCTAGTGTTTTCCCCAAAGTTTGAGAGTGCTTTAATGTAATATTACAGTTATGAATCAGCTGTGCTTATCAGATGTCTCATAAGAAATTAGCTGATGCATTTAATGTATTAACTTACTGCTAAAGGGAATTGGGTTAATGTCCTGCTGAGGTTGTCTGTGAAGCTTATTTATCAGAAGCACAAGACCAATTAGTTGTAATGGGAATTGTGTGCAGCCATGCAATCTTAGGAGGATTTTGCATGGGGATGCATATTTTAGCCTCTCAGACATCTCTACTACTCTCCAATTCCTACATGTACTGTGGTAGCCATTCCTCATAATGGTCAAAGGCCAAGCAGTCGTGTCATTTGGTGCTTGTGGCTCTTCTGTTTTCTGCATGTTTCAGTGTCGTGCTGCCTGTTTGCCCATGTAGGGTACAGTCTCTGTCATGGGGAATGCACCAAGAAAGGGTCAGCAAACCACCTGTTTTGCTCGGTCGCTAAAAGAGTGGTGTCTCTGCAGTGAGATGGTGCAGTGAGAAATAAACACCACAATGGTACCGTTGCGAGTGGGCCCAGTCTCCAGCAGTGTTACTCCCAGTCTTCAGAAATAAAGTGAATTTTGAAGCAAGAAAAGGCATTGCTACTTATTTGGGATGATGCTGTGGTTCCTCTTCAATACAGACAATAACCCTATGACTTTGCTTTTTTATTCAGTTACCTGGTAATGGAGTTAATGGATGCCAATCTGTGCCAGGTCATTCAGATGGAGCTAGACCATGAGCGAATGTCTTATCTACTGTACCAAATGCTCTGTGGTATCAAGCATCTTCACTCTGCAGGAATTATTCACAGGGTAAGGGGCCTTTGGTTTAAAACTTAAGGCAGCATATGCCATCATCATGAAGACTTTAGAAACCACTTGAGTTTCTTGTGTACTGTGGATCAAAGCCCTGTCTCCCAGTAAAATGATTATAAACTTACGGGTCATAGTCCATCCCCTTAGCAGAGTAGCTTCATGCTTGTGTTAGGAAAGAGATTATTTGTGAACTTAATCAGACAAAAAGGTAATGTGATTATTAAAAATAAATAATAACCAAATAATAAGCACTGGAAATCATCAAAGTGATTATGATCTCTGAAACATGTTGGTAAATGTTATTTCTCCTGAAATTGTAGCTGGCTACATGCATCACACATGACGTTCAGACACTTTGAATTGATGTCATAGTGTGGTGCAAGTATTGCTTGATCAGGATCCGCAGAGGTCAGGGCATATAGAATTGGCATTTGCCATCATTTACGTGTGCTAAAACAAACGAAAAGACTGCTAAGTCTATATTAAATGCATCCTCTCATTTTGCTTTTCCACGTCAGAGTGCTGTGTCTGGTAAGGATGCGGTACCTGGCCGTGAATGCCAGAGGTAGTGCTATGTGTGATTGTTGACAACAGACGGAACGGTTCATGTGACTGTGAGCAGGAGGCAATTCTGAATGGATTGAAAATATACTGAGTAACTTCTTTATTGAAATGTGCTTTTATTAATTTGGGATTTCCAGCTGAAAAAAACAAATCCAAAAATGTTTCCGTTATGAGAGGAAGAAAAGAAGGGCTGATAAAATGCGTTACAAAGTGGATGTTGCTTTACAATATACAAAGGTCTCCTTTCTTGGCATGTTGTATGTTTAGCAAAGGTTGATAGATTTGGCTTCCAGATAGTCATCCAGCAAAGGATGAGTTGATTATAAATGAAGCATTAAAGTATCTCCACACGTACAGTACGGATGTCTCTATTAGGCTCACAGCATTAAAAAAAAAAAAAATATATATATACCCAAAATGGTACTCTAATACTAATCCTAGTTTCTTGAACTGCTAAATGCAATGAATTTAACACCAGTAGGCTCCTGCTACCCAGGTAAAGCCCCACAGTATGCCAAGTTAGAACATCTTCCCAAAGAGTCTGCAAGGTTTTGCTGTGTATTTACAAGTATTTCTGATAGTAACTGTGTCAGAAGAGTAAAAGAATATTTGAAGGGTGACCTAAAATATCAGTCCATGTCACAGCTGTGCCCAGCTTTATGAAGGACAGTCATACGTCTTTTCACTATCTTTTGCAGGATTTAAAACCAAGTAATATTGTGGTAAAATCCGACTGCACATTGAAGATTTTGGATTTTGGACTGGCCAGGACTGCAGGCACTAGCTTCATGATGACTCCATATGTGGTGACACGTTACTACAGAGCACCAGAGGTCATCTTGGGAATGGGCTACAAGGAGAACGGTAGGGCTGCAATTTCATAGCAAGCACAGTGCAACCTGAAGTGTAAGGTCTGCCTCTACAATTGTAAGGGGCACCAGAAGGAGAAAAAGAAAATGTAATGGGAAATGACATCTTGAATTTAAAAGGTCATTTAGAGCAGTTTCTCACTGTTGTGTACTGCAGCTACAGAATGTATTTGGGATGCAGTGCTGGTGAATTTATCAGTGTGGGTCTGCAGAGTAATGAGAAACTTCTTAGTTATGGTTGAACTTAACAAATACAATTAGCTCTTTCTGACCAGAATGTCTTTGGCTTCTGTGGCTGTGAAACAGTGTGGGAACCACTGGAATTGCTGAATGAGTCATGTGTTCCAAATTTGAGCTGGGTCTCTGAATTGTTTGAGGGAAGAAGAGGTACAAGCTGAAATATGGAATCCTAGCCCTTCCAGAATTTCTCCAAATCCAGAGCTAGATCTGAATTTCAGGAATGGTTTCTGTCTTTTTGATAGGTTTAGCTAAAGTCCCAGGTTTTGCTGACAGGTTTCATGTGGTCAAGATCTAGGTATAAATTTTGTAGTTTGCCTTTTTGTAATGGAAAGTAGAGTTGGAGAGAAGAGGAAAAAGCTGAAGCTAAAAAACCATGCATCTAATTTGTATGTAAATCCTAGATGTAAATAGGATTTTGGTCTGAACAGTCTGTGAGGGATCTGGATACCTCTTGGTCCCTGGAAAGATTGTGAAAAGCAGGTAGGGGGTGCTCACTATAGAGAAGCAGGTAAGGAAGAATTCACATTTTGCAGGGGATGAAGGGAAAACTTTATAAGTGATTCCCATTTTGTAACAAAACTGAGAAATGCATCTGAGTGCCAGGTAGACCAGGCAGGAAAGGAGGGGATACAACATATAGTGGAGAAAAATCCGCTATGACTCAGATTCTGCTGTCAAAAGCTACCACTTGTCTCTTTGACAAGGAGACTTTTCAATGACAAATACAGCAAATGTCAAAACCAGGAATTTATTAAAAAGTCTCCTACTTAATTTACGTTGAAGAGGTTAGCTAACCTGCAGAACTTTTACTAACAGCCAACTCCATCCTGTAAAGGGCAGTGAAGCTGATTTTGGGAGCTGATTCCATGACTTAAGCAAGAATAAATGCATGCTCACACAAACTCTTCCAAAATTAGCAAGTCTCTGCATGAATTATTTGTTATGTTTATGAATTTACAGTATGCATTTTAATATGAAAATCTAAAAAGTAGAGAATTATTAAGCAGAGCCTAAGTGTACAGAAAAATTTCTGAAAAAGGAGTAATCTTCCTTAAAGTATTTTGTAATTGATATTTTTGATAGAAATTTGAACTAGGCTCAGCACACTTTAGAGAGTTCCTTCTATTGTGAAATGAATTATTTTGAATTTTTTTTTTCTCCAGACATTTAGTAGATGATTACCATTGTTGTTGTTGTCCCTGAAAGGACAGAGAAAGCACTTGCTTTTCATGTGATTAAAATTGCACACAGAAAAAATTAGACACAGTTTTGTGATGAAGTACACAGCTGGGAAGGTACTAAGAATGTTTGCCACATCCAAAGGTCCTGATCAGATGCTCATTGAAGTTAACATAAAGACTTCCTTTGACTTTCCTGGGCAATGAATCTGGCTCAAGATGAATGATCTCATCTTACTTGTACAAAGCAAAAATAAAGTAAACAGAGAAAGAAAACAAAATATTTGAAAATGAAGGTCAGCTGTCCGAGGAGCCAGCCTGCTTGGAGGCTCTGATCCAGCTCCCAAGGAAGTCAACAGAAAGGGTTGTTCTTTGCTTCCCTGCACTGGCCTATGCCGCCACATTACTGAAGCTCCCCTACTTTTTTTTCCTCTTACTATGCACACTGCCTGTATAAGGACTGTTCACTGCTTTCATTTTCTTTCTGCACTTGGTTGGCTAAAGATGCATAATTATCACCAGTTTGCTGCACTTCTGTGGAAGGTCCCAAAACTTGTCACTATGAAGAAAACTCTGCCACTGCCTCAGGCATGCACTTGCTGTCCCATGCCCCTGATACCTGTTACCGTCCTTTTCCCAAATGGAACATTTCACCTTTATTTTGTTTTACCAAGAAATGAGTTGTTTGTTTGTTTCTTTGGTTTGTTTTGGATTGCTTTTGAAGGATAAAAAGGGGGAAGAAAAAGAGGAGAAACTGGTTGTGTAGGTCAAACATGACCACAAAATGAGGATTCAAAGCTGAGAAACAACGTAGTCTTTTAAAGCATTTGAAAGCAGTTTTTTCCCCGTCACATGGAATACAGGTCTTTTCTTTCTGTGCATACTGTGTCACTATCTTTCTAGCCTTTTTTCTTTTAAGACTTAAAGGGCAAAAAAACCCCCCACCCAAGTCAAGTAGATAATGTAACTATGCATACTGCATCTAAAAGCTGAAGGCAGGATCAGGAAGATAAGAAAGGCTCTTAGTCTTGTTGGTACTTGTCCTGCGAAGCGTTTGTTTTAGCATTTATTTTGAGTACCTACGCAGTAAAAAGCAGAGTCCACACAGGTCACACTCTTCAGTTCTTTCCAGTCGGTATGTAGGTACAGACAGATACATATAGATAGGTATCTATAGATAGGACATAGGTACAGATCCTGAAGCAGGAGTTTTAAATAACCCTTAAGGGTGGTATTTATCCATACGGCCTTTACTCGTGTGAGCAGTTCCATTTGGAACCTCTTGTGTACTGCTGCAGAGAGACTAAGTCCTGTAGGACAAAGACGAGATACTGCCTGGCTGCAAGTGGGATTTATTCCAGATGATCATTGTCTGGGTTTGGGGGTTTTTTTGCTTTTATTTTTTTCTAAAAAAAAAAAAAAAGTTGTTTTTTCCCCATAAACTCAGTGTATACCACAGGTCTGTGCAGTTGTTACTTGATCTTCCCTTGCTAGCTGTGGGCCTTTTCCCAAAAATGTTCATTTTAAACTTTTTCCACCATTGTTACTAACTACCGTTGAGCTGACTGACACAGCTTTTACTTATTTACTTATTTATTTTAGCTTTTGGTGAGACATGAAAAAAACCCAGCAAAACCACAAAACAAACTGTACTGTTCTGATCAACCTGCTCTTTTTCCCCTCCTTTAGGAGTGAAATGTCATAGTTAACTTTGCTTTTTTTTCCTCCTTCTTCACTTCCCTGTCTCTGCTGTTCTAGTGGATATATGGTCTGTGGGATGCATTATGGGAGAAATGGTTCGCCACAAAATCCTCTTTCCAGGAAGGGACTGTATCCTTGTGCCATTTGCTGCAGCTTCACCCGTTATTTGTTCCTCTCCTCCACCCCATCCCTTTTACCATATAATGACTATGCTAGGACTGTAAAGATAGAACCAAAAAGCTGAATCCCAGAGGTATGAGTAAATGAAAATAGCGCACTACTGATGTGAACAAAATTGAAAATGAAAAACAGATGCACAGAATTATTTCAGTCCAATAAGTTACTTTATTTTAAAACCTGTAATCATTCAATTTTATTTGGTCTTTATGTCATACTAATGAGCAATATAGAAAACAAGTATTATGATTGCAAATTGGATAGCTTTACTTATTATTCTTCAAAGGAAAAATAAGAAAAAAAGAAAAGAGTCCTAACTTGGCCTATCCAGTTCCTGTAAATCTGTTTTTCGGCTTTTATGTTTTGGAAATAGTGACTTCATAACATTTGTGGTGACATCATAATCTTTTGCTTGCTAATGCATCATGGATTTGGATTCATCTCAATGCTGTATGGGCTCAGACTTGAGTCAATACAACATTTTTTTTCTTTAAAACAAAATGAAGAATTTGACTCCCCCAGTTTAAGGCAACCGTTTATCTGCTGTCGTTTCCAAATTGGCCTGAAATCAGATTCTCTTGATTTTAAAATGGACTTTCCTTTACTTGCATGAGGTCTGTGTCGTTAGTTAAACTGTATTTCCCTCCCATCTTGTTCTTCTCATCTTGCGTAATATTATTTTTACCACTTCCAAGGTGGTGAAAGCAATATTAGAAAATGAAAACAAAAGAGGAGGTGTCTACTTAGCCTTCAGTTTATCACAGGCTAAGCCAGACAACCTGCTTTGTGATAGCTGGGAAGTGTAAGTAGTGTGTATTTTGCCCATCAGAATAAAATGCAGCAACATAACGTTTTCCACTTTCAGAAACAAAAAGGCATATTATTTTCAGCAGGTTGGCAGAAAGACACCATAAAAATCTGTCGTCAGCAGACACTGGCAGTTGGTGTGGAGAAAACCCAGCTTTTACAGACATGTAGGCATGGAAGTAATTATTTTTGTGCTGGGTCTTGAATGATTCCTGTAGTGTTTGTCAGAGTTAGGTCCTGCCTGTTCTGTTTTCACAGCTCTGTTGACTTTCTCTGAAAGTCTCTGCCCGGTAGCTAGGTGAAGATGCAGTTGTACTTTACTACCAGGTAGATGGGGAAACTGCAGGTACCTCCTGTTTGCTGAGGAGGAAACAGCAACATTGTACTGGCTTCCAGTCTTACAGGAATATGGACTGGAAAGTTATTGGATGCAAAACATGACAATGAAGTAAAAATGGTGTTTTTTATTATCAGTGGAATAAGAATTATGTTTTTTATTATTAGCGGATAGCTTTGAGATGTCACTCCATAGGTGCCGAGCTTTTCCTGCAACGTGTGGAGCAGCCTGCACACCCACCTTCTGCTGTCATCTGAATGTGCAGAGTAGCTCCCAGCATTCATGAGACCTGTAATTCAGTGTGATAGTTATGCTGTGTTTCAGTGGTAACAACACCTCAGAAACACCACCATAAGTCTTCCTCCAAATACTGTGCTCTCTTCCTCTTTTTTTTTTTTTAATGTACAAAGAAAAACTAAATGATCTACAATATACTTGAGGTTCAGCTGTAAATACTGAGGATATTTCCATTTAATCTATTTGGAGAGAAGTCTGATTGAGTTTTTAGTTGATAAGCAACTAGAATATAGAAAAAAAAGCTATTTCAGTGTAAAAACGTAGCACCGTGGTTAGTGGGTTGCTCTCCTTTTTCAACAACAAATGATATTTAAGAGTCATGTTCTTCTGCCCATTTCCAGAAGAAATAAATGCTATATAATTTAAACAATATAGCTTTTAAAAAATCATTCAAACATGAAAATTACTTTGTTTCTGTCTGGCTGTGACAACAACTTTTTATGACAGTGTCTTACTCAGGGATAACAATAGGATATTTTTAAAATACCTTTTAACGCTTCAGTATCAATTAAAAATAACGACTGAATTTTTGAACAAATGCAGAAAACATTGTATAAATTGTGGGATAGTCCTACTTTTTAAATCATTGGAAATCCCATACCCTGAAATGCAGTGTATGTGGGCCAGGTCACAATTGCTACCCATTGCTACCAGGTTTATTCAGGTCAGTTGGAAGTTAAAAAAAAAAAAAAAACCAAAAAAAACCCCCACCAAAAAAACACAAAGAAAAAAATGGACTCTGTACATTCATTTCCAAGTTGATACTCATTTATTAATCAGTTTGACCCCACAAATAAGAGTTTTCAGTGTTAGAAAGACTGGTTTGTGTATGGGTCCATATTATTTCCCCTCCCTCCGTGGCTGTTGATGAGCAGATCTAGTTTGCCTCCTAGATACAGGAAGAGCTGGAGAAGCATTTATGCAGCTGCAGGTAAACTTCACAGAACAACATTACAATAAAGCTTCCCTTGAGCTACTTAAGGCCTTCCAGCAGTGGGTTTTCTAGCTGAAAGAGGCAAGTCTGTATAGAAACTAAAGATTTCAGTTCTTTTTAGTTATTCAGAAGAATGTCTACTGTGTGCACTTCCTATCAATATAAGGAGCTTACTCATTTCTAGCCTGGAGTAAGAACATTCATGTATGGCACAGTATACATCTAAGAAAAATTTCACAGCTGCTGCCAAGTTTTATGGAAAGAAAAATTTTAAAAAGTTAATCTTAACTAAACCATCACGCTGAGTTACCATTGCACTTAGGTGCTGCTGACTTTAAATGAAATCTCATTTTTGAAGTCTTCATGGAAATTAAAACACGGAGAAGATTAATTTCAGATCATCTCATCTACATAAATAAGAAACTCTCTCTAAGTTGCTATAAGAAAGCTCTGAAATCTGTATAGAGTACAGGTACCAGTATATGATAATTTTCCTGGTTTCTATAAATTGTTATGCATTTTCCAAAAAATGTGTATGTTTCTTAGCTTTATTAAAATGCTCTCTGAACACATGTTCAGTTAACTGCTATTTTCATTAGCAAAAAGCTAAACAGTACTTGAAAATGATTGCTCTGTGAATATTGCTGAGGTATTTAATCTAATTGACCTAGTAGGACACTTGAGATACAGCAGGGTTAGAGGATTGGTTCATTCAAGTGCTGTCAGTTTGCGATCAGCCAGCTGGTTTTCAGAAAAGTAAGAACACCCTCTAGCTTCCTGGAGGGTACCGGGTAGAAATTGCATAGCAGGTACCTTTGTTCCTTGTTACTCACCTAAAGCAGACATTTCAAAATGCTGTCAGGGAGACTTCTTTGTCAGAAGTCAGACCCTCGTGAGAAGAAATCCACCTTTTGATCAATTTCCAGATGGATTTACAGACCAAAATATTCCTGACAAGTTCTGGTAAGCTTTTATAGTCCACTTCTGAGCTTCTTGCTCAGTGTTTCTTCGATGCTTATTCCACTCTTGTCTCAGTTAAATCAGAAAGAG
>NW_008824008.1:783843-785853 GCF_000699105.1 Pygoscelis adeliae
GAGTGAGCAATAAAAACTGCCCAAACTCTTGGATGCCACTGGAAATATGATGGCAAATGCCAGGACTTTCCCTAAAGCTGTGTTCAGCTCTAGCTAATGATGTCTTCAAAATCTCATAAGATTTCAATGTAAGGATTGGAAATGTATTTCTGTGTGGTTGTGGTTTTTTTTAAGAGAAGGGAAAACTTAAAAAAAATAATGGTCTGAATGCTTTCAAGTGAGATAGATTTATTAAGATCTGAGCTGCTGAGGCCACAACGATGTCCCACAGGCACACATGACTTAGTGGGGAAATAAAGCAATCGAAGAGCATTTCTTTTCAGGGGAGGCATGTAAAGGATGGTACTCTAGCAAGTTCCTGTGTGAGTCCTTCAGCAGATCAAAGAGGAAGCAGTGATTTAGTCATAGAAATATATTGTGATAACAGCCAAGTGTCTTAAGTTTGGCTAGGCCTGGATTACAGTGGTAAATATGGAAAACAAAATTCCTACTGCAAATAGCTTAGAGTCTAAGAGAGTCAAAAGAGAAAATACCATTAAGATAGCAAGAGAGAAAAAAAATCCAAACTTATTCTATGTAGCAATGAACATCCAACGTGGACTGTGAAGAGAAGTCAGCATTAACAGTTGAAGTTAATGTTTTCTATGGCCAGATTTGCAAAAATTCCTTTGTCCGCCAGCTGTCTTTGAGAGTGGTGGGATTAAGAGAGACTCTCTGACATCTGACAGAGAGTATTCTATTGTATTTTCCCAGGAATTTATATGGAAAAAAAATTGCTTGCCTTAGGGAAAAAATTTTGAATCAAGGAAGTCTTTTAGGAAAAGATATTGCCTTTCCACCACTCATTAGCAGAATTTTCTTTGCATTTAAAATATGATCTGCATTTACTAGTGGGTATAATCCTAGTGTTTTGAGTGCATTTTGGGGGTTTTCTTAAACTTTGGTATAATAAAATATCTGCACTTCTGTTTAGTGCAGTCCGTTGTTTTTCATGTTCCCAGTAATATTTTCTTAAGGCTTGTTTTGTCCTTTAAAAAAAACCAAAAACAAAACCAACAATTAACATCAGGATTATTTAAAAGAGACTATTAAGAATGGCTGGCCTGGCTTTCCAGGTTGGATCAGCTGGTACACATTAGCCTGCAGCTTAAGTGTCTGTTAGCTACGATGGCATTGATGGCTAAGTTTGGATTTTGTTCAGCTGGATGATTCCCCCCGGGTATATGGTATGTGGTTTTGGACTCAGGATTTTTCTGAGAATATAGCAAGAGTTTGAATTATGATGATTTTATTGGGGGAAATTTGCTCATATGAGATGAGGTCTGTCTCAAAGAGAAGTGAGGGTTTTTCACAGTGTAGCTGTGAAGATGATTTGGCTGTTGCCATTCTTCTCTTTCTTTTTTAATTCAGATATGTATACTCTAACAGTTTATAGTGCAATTTGCACTTAGTATAAGAGCCCCATGCTGTCTGTAATCTGCGTGGCATTTGGAGAGGATCCCAGCTGCTACAATGAAGATGATCCATTGCTCGTTTCCCAACACTCGCCTTAAAGATTTTCAGCATGGGTCTGAACATGCAGTTTCAAAAGTGTCCAAGTGTTGAGGTGTGGATATGTGCTACACCTACTGCTGCCTCATATGAATTTCAGCCAAGGCAAGTTAGTTGCCTTTTTCAGGCACTTATGAAAATTGGATGGTCGCAAATATCTTCCCCCCCCCCCCCCCCCCCCCCCATATCCCCCCCCCCCCCCCCCCCTTCCTATGCCACAAAAAACAGTTTGCTTGATGGCAACTGTACTAATTTGAGCTGAGTTTCACCGGTACAGCTGAGCAGAGAATTTAGAACATGTAGACAAAACATATAGTACTGAAGTGTCTTTTGCCAAGAGCATGTAGGTATTTGGTCGCGATCAAAGTAGAGGACTGGAACATACTCAAAATCACGTATTGTTTATCATATATGAAAACATATAAGTATACTTAAATGACATGCTAATCTGTTTGTATT
>NW_008824008.1:785892-801203 GCF_000699105.1 Pygoscelis adeliae
AAACAAGTGTTTGAATACTCTTTAAGACCTGGGAAGAGATACTTCAAAGTCAAAATTTAAATTAAGCTAAAAAGAGGGTCTGCAGCTAGCAACTGCAGGATCTGCAAAACATGTTTTAAATGTTACTGTCTGCTGGATGCAGTGTAGTGTGTTTCAAATTCCCTGGCAAGATTCTCCGTAGGTCTCTCTTACTGTGATGATTTTTTATATAGTTATATTCAAAAGAAAATGGGAGACAGGGAAGGGCATGAGTCATTCCTCGTGCCTCCACTCATTCTTGAGCTTGCATCTCAGGATTCCCATGGCCTTTTCTTAATATACATATGCCTCTTAATATCCTGTAACATCCCTTCCAGTCCCTCTGCAAGCTCTGCTGTTCTGAAGGGGGCAGTGGAGCATGAGTTCCCAAGGAAAAACAATAGTTTTTCAGCACTTGTTTGGCACTGCAGCCTAAAAGCCAACCTCTGAGGAGGAGCACAGATTTGGGTATGATTCTTACCTCCTTCTGCATTTTCCAGGTGGGCCAGGCTCTGGCACCTGCCTGTCTACTGCAGATCAATTCTGTCTATGCCAAATGAAGGTGAGCACCTGCTAGTCTGAATCCCCGAGAGTGATGGCTCAGCTGTGTCATAAGAAAGCACGATGCATATCAGTTTGGAACTTGCAGAAAGTTTAAAAAAAGAGAGAGAAATTCATACACTGGTTTGAAGTATCCCACTTGTAAAATTTTGGCAACTCCCTTTGAGACTATCTAGAATCTGTCAGGAGAGTAGCTGTACTCTACAGTGTTTTGCAGCTTCAGTTGCAGGTAGTAAATTGGAAGTCAATAATGCAATATTCAAACACTTTGGAACCCTATTACTGTTATTGAGAAATGTTAAGGTTTTAATAACATCATGTGGAAAGTGGTGTTTCAAATTAGAAAGGAAAGACTTTCTCAGGAAATCTTAATGGATTGAGCTGATACTGTGCTGAGCACCTGTTAAAACATGTTGAAATCCATGCATATAATAAATAGAAGCATGAAGGGAAGGTTTTTGGTATCTTGGCGAGACTGGAATGCCACAAAACTGGGAGTTTGCCATGATTTAGACAGAATGGAGGGAGGAAAGGGTTTGGTGTGTTTGGGAGGCTTTTAATGTTTTTCAAGTGATTGAGCCATCTTCACAATTGTCACTAGGAGTGCTGCACATCACAAACTTTCCTTGGCATTGGCATTCTGAAGCCTTTGTAGCTTTGCTATCTGGACCTTGTGAACAAAAGCAGCTTCGCCCATGTATTACCAAGAATTACCAAGTATTTTTATAAACCATGCCCTTTTTTATTGCACATAAATAACAGAAAAACCTGTAAGAACAAGATACAGCATCCAATACAGACTGCTGTGTTTTTCTTCCTGAAAATTCAAGGGCCTAGAAATGGTTCTTCAGAGCAGAACTCAGTGCAGATCTGCAGGAACACTCAACAACAGTGATGGAGGTAAAGGGCAGTCCTACCCAGCAAGGTGCCTTTCCATTTTAGGAGGATTTGGAGAGAGAAGCTCACTATGTTGTGACAGGCATGCTCAGTCGCCTTGAAATTTTACTAGAGTTTGCACCTCAGCCATTGGGAAACAGCGTTCTGTGCTAAATATTTTGGCCTAGAGTTACACAGATAAAATCAGGTATCACGATTGGCTTCATAAATATGTCTGTCATAGTCTTCCCAAGTCAGTTTTGAGGACATGATCATTTCTTTTCAGCTTGCAGAGAGATGATTTCTGCATCACTAAAACAGGAGCTATTACAAATGTGAATGTTTGGCATTCTTACTAACACTCTGGGCTGAGAGAGAAAGTGTGAACTAGCCCATGAGGTTGGGAAAGAGAGCAATGCTCATTCTGCTGTGCCTGCATCTGGTCTCCAGAGTTTCCCATGACATGCATTTCATGAATGTCATGATTTTCATTGAATGAAAACCGGACCTTATTGAGTGCAGGTCTGAAGAGCCACCTCAGTAGGAGTTTTAGCAAGGGCAGTTGCAGATTTTCCTTATGGGCTCCCTTGCATTGTGTTTTGTCAAGTCCCAGAAAACCTGCAGTTTGGCAGGAGGAGAATGCAGGGCCATTACGAAGGAATGAGGAAGGAAATTAACTATGGTGTCTTCAGTACCAGAGTGGCACCCATGCTTTTTCCAATTCATCCAGCATGGTAGGAGCAGCCTTCTGCAGAAACAGAAAAGGAAATTGCATCCACAGCTGAGTTACAAGGGAGGTGTCCATGGAAGGTTAGCTTGGATCCTTTCCATATGGAAACATCTTTGGCTAGTTCTACAATTCATGATCCTTTTGCACCTTTGCTGAAGGGAATCTGAAACCTGGAAGGATGAGAAAGCACTCATTTGGGTCAGGAAGTACGTGAGACTAAAGCACAAAGAGGAATAGATGTCTTATTAATGTTCTTCCATCCCAACTTTCCCTTCTCTCCTCACCATCTCTTCTGGTCACCTCCTCTGTGAAGTGCCATGTCAACAGCCAGACCAGACTGCTTCCCCAGGACACAGGAAGGTTTGGGGGGCAGAGGACATGCATGTGTGGCAACAGAGCAACTTCTGTTCAGCCTCCCCAAACTCTATTCAAGCCCCTGGGAAGATTTTGGAGGTTCCTGTGGAGGACAGATTCATTTCCCAAATGTTTTGCAAGACAGCCCTGGCACAATCACTGTAGAGGGTATTTCTTAACTATTTGGCATGGAATCAGAACCAGGAGGTGGCCCAGAGGTTAAAATTTGCTGTATGAGTGAAATATTTCCTTTGTTGAGGAAAACACTTGCATGTCGTTTGTGGTGGGCATTTATTCAAGGTGGCTGTGCCAGGGAGACATTTGGTGTCCTTGGAAAACTTACTTGTATTTTTGAAGTATATGTACACACTCAAGAATGCATTTCAGAGCAGCTCTGTGCAATAATCTGGTTTGCAGAGATTTTGAACAAATAAAAATCCTCTACTCTTAGTAATCCAGGACATGAGTATTCTAATGGAGAGGGGACTTCTCATCAAGGGCTACCCAAATCCCAGCAATTTCACTTCAGAGAGTCAAGAAAAGTTGTACGTGTAATTCCTTAACACTCTTCATGTGATCCTAAAACATCACGGCAAATAGTTGCTAAACTGAAGTTTTACCCAGAGTCATGCAGAGTTCTCTGTGACTGTAAGTTAGCCTGCATTTGATTAAAGCTTAGGCATATTCCACGTGTTGGTGGAGTAATGCCAGTCTTTGTGAATATCTTGCATTTGGAAAAAATCTTGAACGAAATGTAAATTTTCAGTGCTTTGGAATTGAGTGCAAATGTTTAGAGATTGTGGTTTGTTAGTTTTTCTGGTGCTTGTACAACTGAAATTACTCAGACTACATTTGGATTGATGTTGGACCAAATGAAACTGAGGATTGAGGCTTAGGTTTCTGTACTGCAGCCCCTTATGGAGCTTTGCACGAGTCCTGGTGCCTTAACTGGGGCTTCTGACAGCTGCTGCTGTATATGCCGAAACTCCTAACCTCCAACTAACTACTTTTCTTAAACACGCAGTGAAACTCTGGGTTCCAATTTGACTTATTTCTAATTGGCTCAGGAGAGGAAAAAGAGGCAGCAGTCAAGAAGGCACAGTTTTTTTCTCTTCAGACGTTGGTTATATTCAGATGTTCATCTTTGCTTCTTCTGATTTGGAAATTTTCAGAGATCTTCCTTCCCAAAACCTCAGGAGTAGAGGAGAATAGTCATCTCTGCTTTACACAGTTTACAGTTTAGTAAGTCACTAGTTCAACTTCTGTGTGTGCGCTCTTGAGCAGTAATGTCAGAAGGCAGCCTCTGAAAATAAAAAGGAATTAATAACAGATGAACAAACAACTGCTTGCTCTATCTTTTCCTGACATTTTGCATGCCATTTAGCTTGTGATGAAAGCAGCAATAATTTACATCTCTAGGTTTGCTTATTGCTTCCAAACAAGTAGCCTTTTATTTATTTGTTTATTGATTTATTTATTGTACAGTGATGAAGCTTTTCATATGCTAAATAAAGCAACAGGGAACCTTAGACCTAGGTGTGTAAAGATTTCCACATATAGGATGTTTGCCTTCGGTCAAATCCACTTTAAACTGTTGCTCAATATGAAATTATAAGAGTGAATTTAACCAAGCAGCATGCTGCTTTCATTTTTTTCCCACAGTTTCTGGCCCTGAGAGACCAGTCTCTCCCTTTTCTTGCTTCCATGCCCTATGACTTATCATAGAGCAAGGACAGCAGAGGTAATGTGGTTTCATGGTATTGGTATGGGAGGAAAACGCCACCTTAATCCCATACTGGATACAAGGAGTCTGATTTTCATCTCGTGTTCCAGTGTAAATTGTGGTTATCTTTGTTTGACCCAGCTGAACTGCTCTTCTCTGTATGAGGTAAATAGTCCCCCAGTTTGCCCTAAATATCAATGCAGAAGGTACAGCTTAGTGCTGCTGTGTCTCAACTGTCCTATTTAGAAATCACCATTTCCTATCACAGCAAATGGAAATCTTATGAGATCCTCAAGACCCCTATTATGGACTGCTGGCTTCACTGAGATTCAATGGAAGTGAGCCAACAGGCTCTAAAGCAAGCATTATTGGAGTCGAATCGTCTCAACAAATTCTATTCATAGCCCTGAATAAGAGGTGGATATGTCTTCACAAGGACCCAAGTTCCTTTTGTGGCTTCTGGCAGTTCAGCTTGTGAAAATATGCATGGATCTCTGGTAACTGAAAGGATAAAGGAAAAGCAATTTGCATATCCTCATTGAATACAGAGACCAGCATTTATTTACAATACAAAGCAGTATAAACCTAGGTCATGAATGCAAATGAAAACTTAAAAAAGACAAAATTAATTGGTAAATTTTAATTACAAAGTTGTATTATAACACAGTAGCCAGCCATGGGTCTCACTTGGTCTTCTGTGTTTAATAGTATTGTCTTTCATCCACACTGGGGTAAAGAAAACTGTTGGAGTCGATTTTTCTCAGACCTGATATGTTTTCATGAAAATTGTACGCTCAAGCAGGAAAGCATCTGCAGAGAGCGAAAGGCAGGTCTGTGTCTGCAGTGTGGGCTGCAGGCTCTGCGCTATAGCATGATTGGATAAGTCTTCTCGTTTATTTGTTGTTCTGTTCCTGTTTTCTTGTTTACCCTCATTTCATTTTTGTTTTCAGTTGACATGTGGTCAGTAGGGTGCATCATGGGAGAAATGATTAAAGGTGCTGTGTTGTTTCCTGGCACTGATCGTATCCTTCCTAGCAGCCATTTTGGCCTCAGTAGGTACTTCCAACCCTTCTCCCTCCAGCCCCTTCCCACTAGACTAGTGCTGACATACATTTGTACTGTACCTAAAGAGCTGGGTTAAGTCCCACTGCAAAATCTTGCAAACCAAAATGTCAATAAACCATTACTGCCTCTCAGTAAAAGCCTTAGGTGGAAACCGCAGCGAGTATAGTGTAAGGAGACGGAAAACAATGTCCTACATGGTTCATCAGAATCACTTTCTGCAGCCAGTGACCACTTGTTATTAGTTTTGTTGTTATAAATGTCTCTTTATTAATTTGACGGGGAGGGCATGTTTCATAAATGACTTTTTTTTTCAGTTCAGGTTGTAGCATGGTAGGCATAAGTCATTGTTTGCCTCAGGATGGCATGTAAGAAGTTCTGCATTTTAGGAAGAAGGTATGATTAACTCGGACATGACTTTTAGAAATGCTTCTTTCTTTGCTTGTTTGCTCTGCCAGTGGTATTGACATAGGAAAGTAGGAAATGGCTTCAGTTTGGGGACAACTTCTGCTTCCCGAGACTAAAATTATCACTTAACTTTGTAACAATTTGACAACCCGAAAGGCTGGGAATTTCCTTGGAAACTGTTGTAGTGGACTTCAGTCTGTCATCCTTTATTTTAGTACCTGTAGCTATTATGTGAAAGTAGAATGTATTTTTGACATCAGCAAGTACTGATTTATAGATAATGCATTAAATCAGTGGACAAGTGGTCCAAGCAGACTAGGTATACGTATGTTTTCCTTAGAGACCATTCTGCATTCAGGACTGAGGCAGCCATAATTCTTACTTTATTTGATACTTTATTAAAGCTTTGATATATACTCTGTTATTTATCAGATTGTGAAAGTGGTTTCTTCTTGAGCACAACAGCAGCTGAGCTCCATGCATGCTTGGTCTAACTCCAGTGATTCACCGTCCGTAGGATTACACAAATGAGAAATGGAGATGACCTGTGTACAAGTTTTCCTTCTAATTTAAACTCTGTAGTTAGATGACAGAGGGGTTTCCAGGCATTATTCATTTTTATGTAACTTTCTCTGAACGTGTGTGCATGTACATGTATATATGTGTGTGTGTGTGTATATATACATACTTACTAATTCAGTTTAGCACATTTGGCCTCATTCACACTTTAAAGGGTTCAATGTTTTGATTAAAATGTGGAAAAAGTAATATCTGAAGAGCATTAAAGAAATGAAAGTAGGCAATGATATCATTAATATTTTCACATATTGTCTAGTAAAATTCTGATTTGTGTTTTGTCCAAAATGTTGGATGAGCATATGCATACTGAAATGAACGCTAAAATTCCCATGCTTTTTCATATGATGTGGAGCACATCTCATCTGCATATGTGAAAGTAAACCTTTCCCTTCTATGTGTTAATGTAAATCATTAGCACCTATTTGTGCTCCATGAAGATTTGGCCCAGGCTGTGCTTGTGTTTTCTGTGAATGTGGAGTGACAAATTTAAGTGTGGGGGTTAGCATAGTTCAGTGATGTAGTCGGAACTGTTTTTCTGTTAATAGCCTTACATTTTGTAAGATATCATTTAAAGAAATCCCCAAGTAAGTACAAAAAGAATTAAATGTCTTATATAGCGCTTCAAAAACTGGTTTCTTTAACACAGCTGCATGCTTGTTAAAAAGAAATCATGCAGCGCCTCTATAATTAAACCATTATATGCTGTTTATTATTGCAATAACCCCACAGAAATTGGCATTACCAGCTGCTGATTTGTTTGGGATTGTTCTGTAATTGAATTCACATTCTTCATTTGTATTTATAATACGTTGCTAAATTTGCACTGTGTTTTATGTACCGCTCTGCTTTTCTTCTGCTGTTCCATGAGTGTCCATTCTGTGAACAGAGAACGATGCCATTGCTTCCTTTCAGGCCACTGAGCACCCCTCCTCAAAGCCACCTCTTCTCCAAATCCATCCTTTTCCCCCCCCTCTCCCCTGCTGCTGAGACACCGCTGGCAGGGGTTCGGCACTTCTTGCTCCTGTGCCGGTCTGTGCAGCTGAAAACCTGTCAGAAAGTTGCAAGGGCAGACCCAGACTGCTGAGATTGATGACCTCGTGGCATCTTCTTCCTTAAATCTGCATGGAAACTACTTAGTGTTTCTGTAAAAAAGATTGTTTCTTCAGATGCGTGATGGAGTTGGGCAGCTGCAGAATTCCATCAGCAGGGACTATGAGCCCTAAGAGCTTGAGGGCAGCATACTTAAGGATGTATTTAAGTGTAGAAGGAGTAAAAGTAATTAGAAATCTGTTTCTTTTTTTTTTTTTTTTAAAAAGGTTCCTCTTAGACATAAAATGAGTGTAAAATGGGTTAAGACTGGCAGTGTACCAGAGCTGGTTATCAGTAATTTTTTCTTCACAGGCGGTGCTTCATTTCACAACCACACTGTGATTTGAAGAGTACTTAATACTAATTTGTGTCAATTTTAATGCATAAATAACGGTGAAAAGCAGTTTTGAAACTGAAAGATTGAATATTCATGAGAAATGCACTGTCAGTCATATATTTGACTGCAAAATTTACTATTTGCCATTTTCCAGCAGTTAAGGAGTATAGGTTGTTTGATATTGTTTCTGTTTACAGAACTAAATGGTCCCTTCAGCTAAATGAAACAACTTCCATAGCAAAATAGAGCCATCTTACATGGTCGTAGAAAATTCACAAGCAGAAAAATAGGAAATGCCTTTGAGTAAGTGTGGAGTGGAGTGCTTAGCTAGGCTGCAGCTCTGTTCCACTCCTGTAATCCATTTGAATTCACTGAAATCGCTTGGGTGGAGCTGAGAAAAAAATCCACCTCTGTTCTTTTTTAAACTCCAATTGTGAGTGAATGCTTTGCAGTGTCCAAAATCTCCATGGTCTTTACTGATCCTTGAAATTTTACTATTTCTCTACTATTTTTGGTGTATGCACCAGCTTTTTTTTTTTTTTAAATTTTATATGAAACTTCTTTTCAAGGTTGACAGCAGTAGTTCTGCTTACAGAGAAACTATTATCATGAAGCTTGGATATACTTGTGCCTCAAGCAAGGAGAAAATAGCAACATGGTTTGTTGTATTGCCTCAGGAGCAATTTGGAAAGCTGACTGTACCTGTGAGTTGACTCTTGTTCCATGTGTTGTTCTCAAAATTTTATGAGGGAGACTGTTACTCTTTTCTCACCACTGCATTAATGATCTGAAGGAGTTAAGAAGGTGCCTCAGTCCTCTGGTGAGCTGTGAAAGTGGTAGTTATACATGGATTTTTTTTTTTTTATTTTAACTGCTGAATGCGTTTTGGGCAGACAAGGAAGAATGTGACTTTAAATTCTGCAGTTGGGACTGCTTAGGGAGACAAGTGTATATTCAGTAGAGGGATGTAAGGTTAGCGTGGTCAGCTTCTTTTAGTATAAATTACAGATGGCCATACAAGCTATCACTTACAGAGCCATATTCTACAACTGCAATCACGTTATGCATGTCACAGAGATTGGGATATAGGGTTTTTATGCACAGTTTTACAGTTCATTTATAAGGTATTTAATAATGCTAATGTTCGTAGGCCACCTCCTAGGCTAGGTACATGATCATCGTGCATCCGGCTGTACATGTTACAAAGACAGACGTGTACCACAACAGAAGGTTCTAGAAGCCTAGAAACAGCCTGGAGTACTACAAGTAGATACTGCAATGGTGAGGAGATGTCCACGAGGGAAATGGTAATACTTATCCAAGGGCGAGATTGCAATCCTGTGCTGCAGTATCTGGACTATCCACTAAGCACCAATTCGCTTGCTGCTGTGTAAGCAAAGATGCTCAGCAACTGAATGAAGTGCTAGCTAAAAAAAAAATAGCAGTTGAAAATTTTAGTGAAGGTGTCATCATAGATATGCATGCAAAGGGTTAATGACAGCTACGCAACCAACACTATCATCTCCTAACTTCCAAATGATCAATGGTAGTCTTTTGAAGTAATTCTATTTATGTGCTACATGTTATTTTTATTATCACCACGTGTGCTATTATAGCATATAAACTACTATTCTTAAAGTTGCAAAACATTTTCTGTTATGGTCTAATTTTTACAAATGCCACATTCTTCTCAAAGCGTTCACCTTGGCACAGAAAATGCTGTACACTTGCAGTCTTGTCAGATGCTACTGTTTTCAGTTTCTTTTGTGTGTTTTTTGTAAACTTTGTTGACATCAGTATGTAAATTATGGGACTGTGGAAAAAATATGTATCTGACACTGATGTCTCCCACAGTGAAGTTGGTTAGTTTGGTTTTTATTAACAGATTTATTAAAAAAAAGATTCAATTTTAAAAAAATGAAAATGAGTTGAGCTACCAACTTTGCAGTTGGTGTGACAGTTTGGTGTTGGGAAGGGAAATACAGAGCTGCTCAGAGTAATTATTCTGACAAGCTACGAGCTTCAAAATTTTGTACCCAAAGCAATGCAGTTAGTTTTCATTGGTTGAACGTGCACATTTAAGGAGAAAACTATCAGAAAGGTGGTTCCCTTAAGATTTTGAGATTGAAAAGAGATGAACTTACCCTGTCTGTCTGTTACGAAGGAAGAGCTCAGCGTCCATTTTGTTTTCTTTGTGCCTACCTTAACAAAAGCAAGATTTGACATGCCCTAGTCCTAACCATCTCCAGAAGAAGTGTGTTTAGCCAGAAAGAGCAAATCCTGCTTCAGTGCAGTAAAGCTAGTGTAGATGTGCTGCTTCTGGTGAAGAAAGTGGAGTTCAGTACGCTGGGCAGAGAAGCATGATTCCCCACCATCACCACCACCATCCAGCACAATTCCAAAAGCTCTTTTATAAACAGGTATTTTGGCAGAATTACTTGTGTTTTCCACATCACAGTCCACAGATACTGCTTGAGGAAGGCTTTAGGAAAGGCTTTTCTAGCACAGTCACACTTCGGAAGTAGTGTGGAAAAGCAATGATTGGTCTCTGGTGATCGATTGGCTGTTAGATTTGCAACAGGAGATTTCCCCCCCGCCTTTTTCAGGAAAAGAAACACGAATGACTAGAGTAAGTTATTGCTAAAGGTTAAATGGCTGAGCACTGACAAGTTTCTGACTACCAGGAAAGAATGAACGGGTTTAACTATACATGCATGATAGTATGTTGTTATTTGTATTACAGTAGAAGTAAAATATCCTACTGCAAACAGTACCTCCTCCTGCAAAACCTTGCTATTGAACGTAAGAAAATATAATCCTTCACTCAAAAAAAAAAAAAGGTATGATTTACACAGACATAACATGAGAAGGAAAAAGAAAAAATATTGCCATTTTGAGGCTAACTAGCTTAACTACAAAGACAATAATTTGTTGTCCAAATTTCATTTTTTAATCACAAGCAACTGAATCAATTTGTGCAACTGTAGAAATACTTTTAACATTTTCTGATTGAGACAGAGTAGTATTGTAAGTTTTCCCTTATAGCCAAGCTCCATTTCCTTAGTTGTTTGAATATTTGCAGAAATGTAATTTAACTGAAGTCTGCAGGCCAACTGAAGGAACAAAACGATGGTCCTTAATTCACACTTCCAAAATACAATGCACACATTGCATCAATGGGAACAGAAACAAAAGTAATGGTAAACTTTCAGCCTGTACCTCTAAATAGATGACTTCACTGTGAAATCTGATTTTTCCAGTAGAAATACTTTATTGTGCATTCAAAACATTATTTTCCCATTAGAAATTTTGTGCGTTTGCTTTAGAAAAATACATCTCTTAACCAGAATCTGAACTGCAGATTATTTTCCAAGTAAATAACCAAGTATTTAGAAAGCAGAGGAGAGCCATCCTTAAGACAGTATTAGAGTGCAAAGAGAAAAGGTGGTTGGGAAGCTTGAGGTGACCTGAGGCCTCACTCAATGATAAATCTTCATTCAAAAGATATATATTTTAGAACTATTTTCTTAAATAAGTTTCTTAGCTGTAACTTTGTGTGGCCATCTTAATGTTAGTGAAAATGCTGCAGTGTCAGTGCCAGGGATAAACTAATAAATCCAAGTTAGATCCCTTCTTCTGTCTTAAGTCATACAGATGCTATTGCGTACAGTTGACACATTTTCCTTGATCCTATTTGGGGGGGACAGCTGAGGTGATTCAAATAGCTTTCAAGCAGACATTTCATCATCTTCCAGAGTTTTGGGTTGTAATTCCTTCCGACTTCCAGTCTGTCCAATATTTGCTTAATTTCAAGGGGAAAAACAGGGTCTTCTGTTAGCAAAAGTTTTTCTTCTTCGAGTTTTTTTCACTCAAATACAGGTTAATCTTTTTTTGGCCTGGGAAATTTCTGTCAGAGTTACGTGATCATTAACTCGTAGTACCATTTTTTCAGTCTGTGTGCAAATAACATCTATAGTCACAATCACTTACTGGTTAATGTAACCTACAGTAGGTTTTGATTCACATTAGGACTGTTCTATAGTAACATCTGTTTTCTGCAGAATTGCTGAAATTGCAAGTCAGAAATAACACAGTAAAGAAGCACGATTATCCATTCAGATCATTCAGTTTCTCAAAACCAGTCCCTGAAGCTGCTGTGACGTAAAGCCTGACATTTTTGGCACTTGGTGCAAGCCAGGGCTGCAAAAGCTCCAGTGCTGTCCTTCTGCAAATCAAGGCTAGTCAAGGTGTGGAACATAGTGGCTCTGCCAGCTCCCTTTTGGCTTTGGCTGTCATCTTTGCACTGATGACTCATGAAGCTTCTTCCATCTCTTAAAAATCTTCCAGTTGTGGGTGGGAGCCTGCTCGTCTGTTGTCTCTTAGTGAGAGCTTAGAAGAAATGTGTGTAGTGGGCATTGGCCCATTGTCTGCGGATTGTCCTTCTCCCCTCTCCATCACCGTTGACACTGTTTCCCTCCATGTAGGCCCTATTCTGGGATCTTTTTTCACTCTTTTTCCCTTATCACACACATCCAGAGCATCTTGCTACATCTTCCCTCCCAACATGTCCAAGTCCCACAATATTCTGTAATCCCAAAGATCTCTCTCTTTTTGGCCTTCATTAAATGCCTGAGAGATGGTTAACGGGCTCTGTACAAGCGTAAGCTTCTGACGTCTGCTTTGAAGCAAGTCCTGTATTTGGCCCTCCCGCCTTATCAAATGGTCTTCACTCTGTCTGCACAGGTAATGCTTTTATAGTGTGGCTTTCTCACCTGTTTAGCTTCTGTTGGTACAACTAACAGCACCTTCATTTCTGTATTCTCTGTTCTTCTCTGCAAAGCATTTACACACTCTGCATTTTCAAGCTCCTCAGAAAGACCTGCTTCTGAAATAGTCCAGCCAGCAAACAATGAGGTGTGTTAACTTGAATACAAATTTAAAATGTCAAAACACTTTATTTTCTAATAAAATGTTTAATGAAATATTCAGGCTACTCTTTGAACAACTATAGTCTTGGATAACTTTATTGTTGTTGCAATTCTTTAGTTTTCTGTTGAGAAAAAGATATTTTTCATGGACAACACAAGATACATACAACCTGTGGAGTGTGTGTGGGAGGGGTTGTTCTACATAAATCTTTGATTTAGTTTAAAAAATGAACATTATTCAGAAAAATCTTTACAGACCACTGCTATTTCTAGCAACCTTTTTCAGCTGAAATTAAACCATTTGAAACAGTTTCAGCATTCTTAAAGCATATGTTTGAATTGTTTTCATTCCTTTAAACACTTTTGATTAGTAAAGCTGCAATTTTTAAATTAATTACTTGATTTTTGTTCAAATAAGACAGTTCAGGTGAACCCAAATTAAGTGTGTCTTGAATTTTCAAGGTATGTGAAAATACTAAGTTGCCATTTCCCTAAACTAAAACACTTTTTTGAAAATCTGAAATTGCTACTGCACCAAAGAGCTGTTTTTTTGCCTGACTTTTTTTTTTTTTTCCCTTGTTATCTTCATTCTGTTGACCTGATTTCTCTCCTAGATTGTGAGGAACTGTCTTTAGTATTTTGGAAACGCCTCCACACTTATGACACTCATGACGATAATAACTTAGAATAATAATAATAAAAAAACCCCTCTCTGTGCTGAAATGCTGTCAATGTTTGTCTTTTAAAAGCTTTTTATTTCCACTATGTTCTTAATGAAACTCCCTTCATCACATTTCTTAGCATCACTGTACCCATGGCTGCATGTGATCTTCCCTTTTTTTTTTATGTTGTCATCAGATTCTTAGCACTGTGAATTAGACAGCGTGATGTAGAGATGGTACTGATTTTCATAGACATTTGCTTAATAATTTTTTTTTTTTTTGGCACAGTAAGGCTTGTTCTGAACATGGCTGGAAGAGCTACGTAACACCTATCGGATGCCTAATTGTTATCTCAAGAAAACTAAAAAAATCAACACCAAACCAAAAAAACTCAGTACAAATTGCTTGTAATACAATTTCTTTTTAAGCATGAGAGCCTGTTTCTTATTAGTCAGTAACAGTTTAGCAATGTAGCCGTCACATTTGCAGTTAAAGAGAAACATCTGTTTATACATGAGGCAACATTTGTCTATAGAAAATGAGTCCCAGTGCATTCTTATAAAATCAAACAAATTGCTTTTGAGGGGTTGCTGGTTGAGTGGTTTTAGCCAAATTAGCACTAAAAAAGTTATTGGAGAGACTAAACATACAAGCGCGAAGCAGATGAGTTGAAGGTGACTTCTGTCCCATGCAGAAGTCTCCCTCCTTTGAGCCTCACTCTCCACAGACCAAATAGAGAGGGCAAGCGAACATGTCGTTCTTCCCTGCTGCGCCGGTGTAGCCAAGGCGACTTAGAGGCAATTACCTGTATGTAAAAAAGGGAGTGCAAGTCATTGGATTGCAAGTTAAAAATAAAAATGGTAACAAGCGTTGACCCAAAGAGAGGAAGCTGTGTATTTTCCCGTGGTGGTTTTAGGATTGCACAGTGCCTTCAAGTAAGTATAGTTGTGAGAGAGAGTTTTGCCCTTTGCAGGCTGTAGGACCTGGAGGTATTATGCTGGAGGCATAATGATGAAAAAAGATAGTGACTGTAAAGATGTTATGAAGGAAGTTAAACACCTCTGAGGATTCCCAGAGAACACTCAAACAGAAATGTCAGGAGACTACACTGGGGTTTGCATTTTGTTTTCCTTAACTATTGATGTTCAGATATTGATCAGTGGAATAAAGTTATTGAGCAGCTGGGAACACCCTGTCCAGAATTCATGAAGAAGCTGCAGCCAACGGTACGGAACTACGTTGAGAACAGACCCAAGTACGCTGGCCTCACTTTCCCCAAACTTTTTCCAGACTCTCTCTTCCCAGCTGACTCGGAACACAACAAACTCAAAGGTATGTCTGACAAAGGGTGTCCCTTTGTTGGTTCACATGTCAACAGCTGCAATTCAATGAAGGTTGTTTTCAATTTTTCTTCTCTCTAGTCGCACTCCCTTTTAATGCAGTTAGTTGCAGAGACTAATGACTACATGGGTTTTGTTCAGCTGAGAGGCAGCTTTTGGAAATGATTTTTGGGCAGCCAAGGGAACGTACATTATCACTGATGCGTTAAGCATGTTCCCGTGGTGTTCTGTGTGATGTTTCTATACCATGAGGAACTGAGGTGTTCCTTTTACTCTCATTCTTAAACTTGTAGCAAGAAGGAACAGTAGAACTTCCATCGGAAGATCTCAGTGCTTGTGCTGTTTTGTCTTAGGTGAAAAATATCGGTTCAGCCAGATGCCTGCCTCATAGCTCTACCTTTACTAGGCAATAGAGAGATATTAGCAACGTCAGCCAAAATGGTCTTGATGTAGCTGAGGTTTAATATCTGCTATGGGTGGATTTGTTTTGCAAAATGCTGTGGGTCAGTTTGGATATGTGAAGGAGAGTACTAACTTAATTACAGTGTGACTAGATATACCCCTGTAAAATATAAGTTGCAACGATTTTAATCATATATTGAAGTCTTGTTTTACTTGAACAGGGCATTGACCTTCAATTGGAA
>NW_008824008.1:801241-802932 GCF_000699105.1 Pygoscelis adeliae
AAGGATTTCTCGTCACAGCTCTGGAACCCCTGCAAACTTGTACTGCGTATCAGTTCTGCACCACTTGAGTATTTGGGGCTGCTTACTACGGTGGCATGTAATGGTTTTCAATTGCTTGCAATTAGCATGTCATTACATTACCCAGAATACTCTTCCAATTAACAACTGTTTTACAGCAAGGCTGCTGTCTTGGCTCTGGGAGCAAAGTGAAAGGTCTGAGCAGATGCTTTTGGATACGCAGAATTTTATCCTTCTATTACAATAAAATTGAAAAATGGAATTTTCTTGAATTTTGAGCTAATTAATAGAAATTACTGTAAAAAAGTGCTGTTATCTTTTGGATACAGGAAGCACATGCATTTGAACATACTGAATGCCAGTTTTTAAGGTATAGTCACAGAACAAGAAACAGTGCATTAAAAAATTCTGCTTGTGCATCATTGTATCATCCCATGCCCCGCCTAAATATTTCACCATAATGTAATGTTAATGGTTTAATTAGATATTACTTTTACTCACCCATGTCTGATGAGATACCTAATAATATTTTTGCACTTGCATCTCTTTACATTCTTTTTCCTTTCATTGTCTTTTTCATTTATACAGGAAATAATTTTGAGCATGGAAGAGCTTAGAACACTACATTGATAGTAATATTAGAAATATATGTTGTTATAATTTTTTTATATGGGTTTATATGGTATTATATTTGTTACAAACTCTAAACAGTAAAAACAATTTGGGTAATAGAAGCATGAGTTTGTGGCCTGATAGGTACAATGGGCTATATTATCAGGTAAAATAAATCAATGTTGCAGCATAAAACTCTATGTGTATATATAAGGCTGTGCATTTTTGTAGTGGAGGATGATGTGTGCAACTGATTTAAACTTTGTTATGTGGGACAAACAAGACTTAAGCAGTTCCAAGGCACTTCCATACCATTACGTGTTGATCCCAGGCTACGGATTTGACATTATTGCTTCTAATGGGATGCCCTAAGATAAGCCTGGTACGTATGCTTCACTAAAATATTCAATGCCTCCCAACAGGCTAGGTGAAAAGCTTTAAAACATACAGAAAAGTTTGGATGTTTTTCTGAGCCACCGTAAGTGTACCTGTAAGTTTCAGGCTTCGATTTAGTAATGCCATGATTTTAGACTTCATTATACGAGCTTTTGTTTTCTGATCCTGGCAATAATAAAGATACCTCAAGCATATTTTTCTTGGGAATATTATTCAGCCCTCTACATGGAATCTGCATATAACATGTAAAATCTCACTGAAGCTTGTTAGGGGACTTATGGTATGCAGCTCTGATGTTGGCACCCTCCTAATGAATCTGACCTAAAATGATTACTGAAGAACTCTTGCTATAACAAGACAAGGGGCTGAAGTACATACAAACAATCTCTAAAAGACGTGTGTCATTGTTACTTTCCTAACCCAATTAGCCCTCCGCTGGAGGCAGTGGTTGTTTTTTACTAATACTATGTTTATCTGATTTCATTGTTCTAGCCAGCCAAGCCAGGGACCTTTTATCAAAGATGCTAGTCATTGATCCGGCCAAGCGAATATCAGTAGATGAAGCCTTACAGCATCCATACATTAATGTCTGGTATGACCCAGCAGAAGTGGAGGCGGTAAGTGAGGCGTGACTCCTTACTTCAGGCTGCTAAATGCAGATATGA
>NW_008824008.1:803067-810278 GCF_000699105.1 Pygoscelis adeliae
TTCCTGCTGCTTTACAGCAGCTTGATAACGAGCATGCTATAAAGAAACAATGTTGTTGTGACTGTGGTGGTCTTTGGATTTACATGAAATGAGATCTGTAGGGACAGGATATATCTCTTTGTTAGATTAACTGACAATAGATGGGAGAAGCAAAAACAGTTCAAGCATGTGAAGCCATTTTCTGCTTTCTTCTAGACAACATGACGAAAGGATTTTGAACCCAGTAGCTCACCTGTTTTTTCTAGCTATATAAGTCAGTCTGGCAAAAGATACTATCTTCCTCTCTAAACCTTTCCTTGTGGAAACGCTTCCTATGTTTGTGTTCAAGGATATATGTGGAGAGGAGGAGAATTAAACAAAAAAAGACAAAATCCTGAATTCGGGATTCAGTAAAACCTTAGCAGGACATAAATTATTCCTTAAAATGAAGCGGGGCCTCATCTGTTTTCCTGGGCCACAGTTCAATGTTCAGTATCGTGTACACTGTGTACAAACAGAAATGGAATTTTTCATATAATCCTGTCATACCTCTCCGTACACCTTGATGAGGCTGGTGTTAACAGGAATAAGTGCAATCTGTAGGCACTTCAGTGACATGGTATAATAGATATAGGTATAAATTCAGAGATGTTCTCTCTAATAGTATGTATGAAATGTATGAAAACAGAGCTCAGTATTTAAACAGATTTAGAAATCTTACTTAACCACAATAGGAAACTAAGACCCTGAACCTTGCAAAATTAAATCACTGCTGTTTAGTGATATACTCCCATTCAGTGTGTGTTCTTGAAAGTGCAGTAAACTTCAGAAGTAAACGGAATGCACAAAACCCCTACAAATTTCACACACATAGGAGTTTTGCAGAGTGTGTTACTTCAGAGTGCTTTATAGGGGATGGTTCTGCTATCTAGAGAGCCTTTAGTTTTTGTGTCCTGTTTAGTTTTCTTCAAGAAAAAAGTTACCAGTCTGAAGCGTAAACATTTGATACCCTGCAATATTTTACCCCCTGGCATGTACATTTTAGTTTCACATCCCTCTTGAAGATCTCATTTAATTGTCAGATACTTTTGTTGTATTTCCATGCATTTCTTAACTCCGTTTTGCAGAACTACTCTGATGTCAGAACTCGGATTTGGGTCCCTCTTTAGATGTGTTTTGCCTGTGAATTTAACCATGGAGTGCCACTTCTAATGCAGAACAGGAAGGGAATTTGGTACAGTGGATATTTCGATGTAATGATTTGCCCAGTTTCTAAATGTATGCTCTTAGTTGTATTTCAGATTGAAGCAGAGGTTGAGTTTTTGTCATAATGAGGTTGCCCTTTTAGAAGGGAAAACTTCCCACACACACCTAGAATTACAGCTGATATTGAACCTCGCATTACAGTCCTCTTACGCAGACAGACATCAGGGGTATATCTATGGCTGAAGAGACAATGGTTTAATTTCTGATTGTACCAGAGTCCTCACATGATCTAGAACAAGCCACATCCTTTCTCTGGATCATGACTGTAAAACAGGAATAATAATTATTCATTTTGCCTGCCAGGTGAATTGGCTGGAATCTAATGAGCCCACTAGCTCTCAGAAGCCTGCAGTAATTACATTCTAGTTCATTGAGGCATTAGTCTCTGACATGCACCTCCTATCACTTTAGATACCTGTACAAAAGTGGTGCCACATGCTATCAAATCACATTCCTTGCATTTTCACTGTTGGCTGCATTTCATTGCTCAGTAAATGACTACAGAAGGTGTAAAGCAGTGGAAAACCAAACTGTCATTGCTCTCATAGCACCTCAAAGAACAGAGGACGTCCTGTGAGGAAGGAACAGTGTCTTTAGATGTTCAACTTCAAATGCTCGATTTTGTCCCAGTTATTGGTAGTTTGCATCTTTGTCTGAATTGCATCTTTTTAGATGACCCTCTGTTCTCTTCACCCACCTGGTTCTTTGCAGAGTTATTGTGTAGTTAACATGAGCTGAACATCAGCGTCCCCAGCTGCTCTGTCTCTCTTAGCTTCAAAGTTTTCTCTTCCAAAACATGCTATATCTTGTCAATAACATACTATAGAATCATACTAATACTTTTTTCATGAGCACTTTGACAGTGAAGTGTTACTGAACTGCTTTGACACCAATCACTCTATGGTACAGAGACCCTTCTTCTCTTGGGATCACAGCAGGTTAAATACCAGGAAGCGTCAGGTTGTGTGCAGTGTAACCTAAATAGAAGAACATGGGATTAATAAATACTCATTGTATTTTGTCAGAGTGCTAGGAACTTTAGAAAGAGCCTGGCTTCACTTAACACTCATAATTTTTCCAATTTCATTTTCAGAGGGAAAGTTATACTGGAGGACTTTCTTTTCGTGATTAACAGTTTATTAAATTCTAAATTTCCATCTGTTCGTGCTGACATACCTTCAGTGGCTAGCTGTGAATCATTTATTAATTATTTTCCAGAGAAAACTTAACTCAGTTGGATTTTCTTTGCCTCTTGATTCAGCTGTTGAAGTGCAGTCAGCCCGTGTTTTTTATCAGCGTTTTCTCGATGATGGAATAAGTTTCTCAAACAGATTCATGGGAGATTGGTGGCTTTCTGTTCTTTCTCAAAAGAGTGTCCTGAGGTTCTGGAACTGCTACTAACTGGCAGTGCCTCTACGAGGAGTAGTTGTTGCTACACTGGAGAGAAAGTTTTACTTGTGTATCCGTGTTACAACTTGCCACTCCTGGCTGAACACTTGATATCTGATTGGCTATTAGTTCTTTACAAGACAGCAAGGTACCTGTATGTGATAAACTTGTTTGTTGGTAACACGAGTGATTTAGTGCTTCAAGCATGAGGTAACTTGTTTCCTCTTGGAAAAAGCTGTGTTGGTGTGCACAACAGTCTGTGTCCATCTGTCTGTGACCTCAGACATAGACCAGGGGATCCTAGTGTAACATCCAGAATACCTTTTGGAGTGTCTTGTAACACTGTGCTGACATCTGATGTCTTAAATGATTACGGTTTTGTGCAGTAGTTTTTATTATGCCATAAGCCCCAGGCTCTGCATCTTGCTAATTCCCTTGTTCTACTTCTGTGTTACTTGTTGTTGCAATTTTGTATTATTAAGGGTATTGGATAAATAATTGAATTACTATCACAAGAGTCTTTGCATCTCTCTCAAATAAATACTTCACTGAAATATCCACCTTGTTTCAGTTGCAGAAGAGTTAGGATCAAATTCAGTAAACATTTGCTAATGCCATGCATTAAGTATGTCATGGGCAATGGGGAAATGACTGTCGTCTTATGTATTTTTGTTAGATCTTGCCAACTTTGTAGCAGGGGTGGGAGTTGGTACTCATCTAAAAAAGTCCAACAAATGAGCTCTTTGAGAGGTAGGTACTTTTGCTGATTCATTTAATAATCTGACTCTGTGAATTAATACCGAACTAAACTGCAGAAGTTATACTAGGGTACAATTGCACAGAGAAGTAGTATTTGAAGGACATGTAAAAACCTAAAAATGGTTTTCTGGCTCATTAGTGTTAGTTTTTGCAAAAAAACCATCAGGGACATCAGTACGAAGAACAGATTGCAGTCTGATTCTTCCAGGTTGTGTACATCTTAAGTTTCCCATTCCAATTTGAATGGAACAAGTAATTTTTCCCTGTCTTGGTAAGCTATTTTATTAATGTGTGCTATGAAACAACTGCACCAGCACATTTCATCAGTGACTTTTCTAATGGATCTCTGGATATAGCCCACTGAATTTTGGAAGGTGGAAAACAGAATTTACATCTGCCACTGGACCTCAATTCTGCAGCTGAACCTGCTTCTAGATGTAAACCAGAAGACGATTCTCGATCAAAGCACTGTTGAAGTGTTGAAATCCTCATGCTACTAGTCTAGGTCCTTTTTGTCCACAAACTATGCTGTAGTTTGTGAAGCTTATAAAAATGCCTTGTGGGAAAGGTAGAGAAATATATACTGATCATTAACTGTTTCACTGAATGCAGTTAAGGGTTTGTCCCATTGCGGTCTCAACTTTTTGTGCCTGCCTATTTTAGCTGTGTTTGGGAGCCAGCTCTTATAAATGAAGGACAAAAGCAAATGAAAGACTACAGTCTAAATAGTTTTTTCAAACCATTTAACCCCTTTTTTCCTTATGATTATTCACGTACAGATTTAGGATCTGTGTTCGTGATTGGAATAGGTTGACAAAAGGTTTACGCAAATGTGTATCAGCCTAAGGCGAGTCTGCTACTGTAAAGTTTCTGTTCTCAGTGTGTAATAAGTTGCATGAAATTGTTTGTGTTTCCTGTCTGGAAGATTTCCAACCCAAGGAAGAGGTGGTGATATTTTCTCTTTCCATGACAGTCTTGCAAACTTACATAACAGTAAAGCGATGGAAAGAGATTGAGCTGATGTAGAGCACAGTAGCCATTCTTATTCAAATTAATGTCCTTTGCAACATTTGTTCAACTCTTCTCTGTTTCTTAAAAGTATTGTCTCATATTTTGATTATCAGGAGACTGGGCTATTCTAACGCTTTGCTGCTTCAGTTAGCTGATAAACCAGTTAATGGGTTTTGCATTTGTCTCTGAGTATTCAGTTTTACTCTTGTTTTCTATTCTCTTTGCTTATTTCATGTTGAAATTCGGAAGTGCTATTTTTACTATGTTGGCCATTTTTGAAGCATTTGTCCCCTGGTATCTTTACCCCAAGATGATCTTTTGTTAAAACAGGTTTTAGGTGGGCATTTGCTTTTTGTATTTCACTAGAAATGCCGCAGTTATTCAGCATCTGATTTGGTCCTTTTTTTCCCCCCTCTTTTTGTGGATTTTCCTTGAGGTAATCATGAGCCTTACTAGTTTGCAATTGCTTGCTCCTGCATTTTACAAACATACTGTTTTGGAGCCTATGAATATTTTTTTTTTACAATTGCATTCAGTGAGTCTTCTCTTGTGTCAGTCTGGCTCCTGCAACTGGTCTCATCCAAGGTGTGTACATTTCTTTTTCCTGTCTGAGAACAAAGCTTTAGAGACAGAAATTTAAGAAAAGCCTGGTCGTCTTTGACTCAATAAAAGCTCAACACTTCAATTCTCTGTTGTCTGGGTTCTGACCCAAGCTGAATTACATCACTCCGGGTGTGATGAACAGGCAGAGGGATCAGGAGCACTTTACAGAAGCTTACCAGGTACTACAGAGTTCTTCATCTTTTCCTCTCTCCCCTTACACAAGGAAGTACACTGTATTTGGGGCTGTACCTGTCTATTAGATTTCAAGTAATAGCTCTGTTGATTCCTGGCGAAGCGAGAAGAAAAGCCGTAAGCCAGATTTTACATTCTGTCTTTCTATATCACAGGCAACAGGTACTAACTGCAGCTTTTGCTTTGCCTTTGCATTTGCAAGTGGGCCTTGTCTCTTCCTAGATGAGCACTTCACCCCACTAGCTCACAGCTTCAGAGATTTGTGTCTATTTCATGTGTCTATTTCATTGTACCAGCGGGTACAATAGGAGCCTTAGCTATTGACTGCAAAGTGGGCAGGCGAGGATGGAGTAGAGGGAGGAATGGGAGAAAGGATGCACTAGCAAAGATGAATATTCTGCCACTTCCTTAGGGAAAGTTTGCAGAGGACCAGCTGGCATCTTAATGAATTCTCCTTTAGGATTTGCAGTGTGATGAGGCTCTATGAAGCAACCCTGCTTTTTCACAGACTGCCCTGCAAATATGCAGGCCAGGGAACCTGACAAGAGAGCGATAGGAAAATGAGTGATGGAGATGCTTTTGGTCACTTGTGTTGTGCTTAACTTCCCGCTCTTTTTCCTGATTGCCCCACTGCGACTTAGAAGCCTGCACTGTGTTGCATCTGCCCACGTTCGCTGCACTCTCTCTTTTGTAGCACTCGATATGCACTTCTCCATAGAGTGAGGTCTTTCATCATGTGACTAAAGGTTTGGTAGTGGGGTGTTCGGTTTTGGGGTTTTTTTTTCTTTTTTTGAGTCCTCCTCCCATGGTGTGTAACATGAAGCAGGATTTCTTCCACTATCAATAACCCTGTACAGCAGGGATAACACAGAAATTAGGATACGGGGCATTAAACAAGATGGCATTTTCAACCAGTATAGCATTGGGGGGGATTTAGTTAACTTAGCTGTCTAGTTAGATTACTCCTTCTCCCCAGTAAATGGCTTCATCAAAAGCAGATAGGCATCCGTTGTACAGTATTCATTTGGTTCAGAGGCCTAGGAGGACAGGTAACTGAAAGCATTTAATGTGACAGGAATTTTCAAGTGAGTTGTTGCAATATCATGAAGTGTCAGTGTGTGCTTGAGTAGACCATGAAGAGCACTGAAGACAGTTCAGGGAATAAGCAGAGAATTTGGTGTCGAAGTTTAACCTGGAGGTAACGACCTTCTACGTCTGCCCAGATTTACAGCATTATGAATGTGAGGGGAACAGATAAAATAGCTCTGTCCAGTTAAAAAGTAGACTAATGAGACAGTTAAAGTCCTTTTTTTATAAGTCTATTAAAAGTTTATGGTCTTTCACAGGCTGTTATGGTGGCAATAAAACTATTATGTCTCATTCTAATGGGCAAAGACTGTAACACAAATGAGAAGTGGTAGGAATGCAATACCCTTTCCCCCCGCTGTGTAACAGCATTAAACTCTTCTGGCCTTAAATGCCATGTTGTGATTCCCTGACAGAGAGAGGAAGATGATATGTTATTAGATGTGGTACTTGCTATTCACTAACAGCAGAAGGTTACACAAACAGCACTGTGACTCTCCCACAGACTTCTACATAAATCCAAAGCCCTCAATAGCTCTGAAACAGTCATCATCTCTACATTTAGAAACAGGCCTTGCACAGTTTTTAAGCTTGCCTGTGAAGTGAGTGGTAAGCTAGATTTTGGATTTAGAGGAAATTCTTATGTCTGTCATAAGATTCTTTTGAGCCCACTCGGATTGCCACAGTATCTTTGATAATAAAGTCATGGTGTTAGGTTCTCCAGAGCATACATCATTGCTCTGAAATTAATTTGAATAGTGTTACTCACAGTTAAGATAATTTCTGTATTCAACCAATTATAACTAAAATATGTGTTTTTAAAAAATAAGAAAACATACCGATAATGTGTGTTTATGATTGTGTGGAATTCCCAAGATTTTAGGAACTGTTGAAATCTGTTACCAATCTTCACACCTAGTTTATAT
>NW_008824008.1:810298-827701 GCF_000699105.1 Pygoscelis adeliae
AAAGGGAAAAAGTATTATTTACTAATATTACACAGCAAATCTATTGTAAAATCAGAATAGGAACCTATAGATCTTCTCTGTTTTATATTTCAGTTAAAGGTTCCTTTTTCCTGTATGTTATATGCAGAAACTGTCTCAGTTTCACTTTTAAACAAATATTATTTTTATTACTCTCATGTTATGATATTTACTTTACCTACATAACAGCATTTGGACTATTATCATGAATAAATGAGACACGTTATACCTCTTCTCCCTCAAAGTGCTCTTGTTGTATTTCTAGGAAAGAAGACACGTCCAACATCTCTTGCCTTCACATGTAGACTATCCTTTTTATTGTAGATAATCTCAGTATCTCCCAGATGACGTATTAGCTTCTCTGTTTCCCCATCTGTGCTTGAGACTTCATTTTCATTTACACAGCTGCCTTTTTTTGAAGTTGCTATACATCCTTATCCTTCATTGAGATGATCTGTGAATAAATCCCAAATCTGATACTTAATTTTTCGTATCTCCCCTAATGTTTATGTGATGCTGCCTATATGCATGTCACTGTTTTTATCCCAAAATGTTTAAAATGTTTGTGAACAGAATGGATTCCTAGACGTGCTTTAGAATAGCTTTAGCATTGCCACTTGGGTGGCTCTGAAATAAAATTTCAGAACACTTATGTTCGTTGTTCTCTAGGACTGCGTTGGCTTGAGCTGCCTGGTCTCCAGCCTAATACCTTCCATATTTTTGGCATTAGAAATAATTTTGAATGGGAGAGATACCTACTTATTGGTATCAAAGTCACATTCTTATGCAAGACTGTGGTTGCTTTCTATTCCTCCCCTTAATTTTGCAATTATTATGTTATTTCATAAAAAATTAACCAAGTATTTTTTGGCCAAAAAGATTTGCTTGCACATTTCTGGAAGAAATTTTTGCTGTTTAGGGGCAATTGTTGAGGACTTAATCTTGCACATTTTTTCTTCACCTATAAATGACTCTGTTTTGGAACCTTTTGAATATCCATGTGATCTCATATTGGTTCCTACTTGGGAACAGTATTGTTCCATTCCACGGGAACAAATCTAGTAGCAAAATTTGCCATAGATTATCTGATGTTTTCTGTTAACTGGTTTCAAAATTTGTCTTAGATTTTACTGTACCTGTAGTTATTGCTTGTTATGTGATATATGCCATCCATTAGAAGAGAGATTTCTTCGAAAACAGAAAGATCAGATGTTAAAAATATTCCTTTTAAGCATTTCTCTGTGTTGACAGAATTTTACAACAGTGATAGATTTTGTGGGGTTTTATTCACTGTAACTCACACTGCTTTTGTTATTGGTTTTATTTTCATAGGATTTATATTTCACTAGGGTATCTCTGCATCTAGGACCACCAATGAGGGGCTAAGTTGTGAATTATCATTCATTTTTCTGTGCATGCCAACCTGCGTGTTACCTTTTATTAATGTGATGCTGTTTCCTACAATGCTTATGAAGACAGCTTGGTTTGCGGTTCTCAGTCCGAGGTCCTGTCCAGGATAGAAACTGCTGCTGTATTGTCTTAGCCCGGTATAAACTATCTATGACCAGCTGTTAAATACAATCTGTTCAAATGAATTTCAAACTTCATAATTTGTCGTAAGGAGAAAAAAAAAAAAAAAAGACCCATCTGTCATTTTACCTGTGAGTGCTGAGCATCCATGATGATGGAGAAGCGCTTCTGGAGAGCTCTGTGACCTTGGCAAACAACACTTCAAAGAAGGTGTCACCTTCACTACAGGTGACACTTCATGGCAAAATCAAGGCTGTCAGGTTGTGCGTCTTCTCTGGTATTCTTTTCTCTTGCTCAGCCTGGTGTGTATAGATGTTGCACTTAAACCCTTTGGTGATCTGCCACAGGGTTTTTTTAGCAATCAGTTACAGGGTTTGGTTTTCTGCTTAGAGGTCGATGGTGCACATCTGTTGTCTCACAAAAGAAGTTTGCAGCTCTGCTTTGTACACCAGCACAGATATTTCCTCCAGTCAGCAACATCTATCCATTTATAGCTGATTAATTATGGAAGCTAAACATAGCTTCTGCAGCAATCTTTGTTAAAGTCAGTGAGAAGTAGTGGTTAGAGAAGAAAGAGGCATTTCTTTTCCAAACCAAACTAAAGCTTTTTCCAGCTTGCTGTTGTACATATCTGCAAGCTGTTCAGTCATCTGTGTGTAGCCAAGTAATCTTGACTCCTGCTGCATGGTATCCTTACAGTCCAGCTGTTCAGAAACAGCTCAGACCACAGTTTCTTTGATGCATACTATGCATGGAGTTTTCCAAAAGGCTCTGCAAAGAGTCCAAGGAACAAATGGGCACAGAGGTATCTCTTCTTCCATACCCATAGTTGAGATCATACCCAGTCCACTGTGGAGTTCCTGGGCAATACAGGATGAAATCCAAGGCCCTTGACACTTTCCTCTCTAGCTAAAGACACTTCAGGCCTCTGGTGACAGCACATTTGTGTACTTCGGCTTGCACTGCAAAAATAAATATATAAATGGTATCAGTAACACAATCTAGGCTGTAGAAAACACAAAGGGATTTCTATATTCACCTGCTATCAGGACCTAAGCCATTTAACAAATTGTTTAACCTCACACCATTAATTTTTACAGCCTCCATCGCCTCTGTTATTTGTGTATTGCCAATTCTATCGTTGCTTTGTATGCTGCTCCACAACTACTGCTCCAGACCCTGTGATTCTGGGAACAGATGCAGAATCAAGCCTTGCTCCTGCCAAGCTTTCTAAAATCAGCTCATCCCAAGGTCTTCACTGTGCTGGCACTAGGTCTGCAGACGCAGGGACAGAGATGGCAGGATTTATTCAAGTGTGAGCTCCAGCCTCACCCCTTTGCTTTCTAGCAGTGGCATACAAACCAATCTATGTTGCTTTGTGAAACTGAGAATACATCAGCATCAACATGTTTTGCTTTTTTCCCTAGTGAAAAGCTTTTCGTCCCTGGATATTAGAAAGGTATTTAACAAATCTAGTAGTCTCCTGACATTTATCTGACCACACGAAAAAAACTGTCTTTTGTGGGGTTTGGTTTTTAGTTTGGTGTTTTGTTTTGTGTTTTTTTTTAGAAAAAGGTCCATGTGGATATTTTCTGGGGTTTTTTTGTAATTTTTATTATATTCAATGAATGTTAAATTTAATGCAAAAATATTTTAAAAATCCATTTGTAAAATGTAAAAGCCAAGAACCACTGAAACAAGGTATTATTTTAATATCTACAAGAAAAATAGAATTCATTCCTTCTCTTCCGCATCCAAAAATAGATTGTATTCTTTGTTATCGTTGCCAATGCAATTGCTTACAAATCAATCTGATTTGGGGAGAAAATGGCTACCTTAAACTAAAGCTAGATGCTGCCACCCATAGGCTTGATCCACACTCTGCTTTGATTAAATGCTAGTTTAACTCTACTTTTCTGAAACCTGTACAAACTAAACCATGTAACTCTCCGTTGGGATGTGCTGTATGAAGGATTTATAAGAATGTCTAAAGAGCAGCTGCATCCACATAGAAAATTAATAATGATGAACTCGGACATTTGCATTTGAGCTAGGCAGCAAAGTCATTTTTAGGCCAACTTTTGCACCAAGACTGAAATCAGGTGCCCAGGAGGACCCAGGTATGGGAGCTGCTCTGTCTGCTTCATTGCTGTGACAATACTTGTGTTAAAAACCTCTCTTCCTCCCTCTAATTTTAGAAACTGGTTAAACCCCCCCCCCCAACCAAACAAGTTAGCAGAAAATGGGTGATCAGCCTGGAGGGGATTGTCTAGGTTGATAACAATGTATTAAGCTTTGTGGTTCTCATTAAGATTAATGAGGATCGTGGGAAAATAAATTCATTCCTGAAACTCTTGTGGTATTCTCAGCTCAGCTCTGTGCCTTGAATCAATGAAAATACGTCATAAGGGCTCATTTCCTTATATCAGGGAATTTAGATGGGAAAGCTTCACTTCTCGCAGAGCAAGAGCCACTGGCCTGGCCTCTCAGCGGAGCTCCATTCACCTATGTTCTGCACAGGCTTTAGAGGTTATAGATCCTGCCTGCATGAAGAGGAGGGATTTATTCATGTCATTATCACACTGAATATTTGTTACCCTTGGCTCTCGCGTTCCTGCCGAGAGCCATGTTTTATAGCTGTGGGTTCTGCTAGCTCACAAATAAAGGTCTGCAGTATAAACACTGGTACAGCAGTAGAACACTGTGCAGGTGCAGTTTCTGGCATCCTGCAGTGTGTGAAGTACAGAGTTTGGTTGTTCTCCCTTGATTTTCTCCATAGCAAAATAGGAGTTTGGTGACAAATTAGATTATTCTGGGCTCTCTCCCTGGAAAATGTCTTCGTTTCCAGAATGTGTTAATCCAGGAAATAATTGCTGCTTCTTTTCTTGTTGCCTATTAGCCAATTATGCCTGCTTAAGATGTAGCCGAAATAAATTAGGAGAGACATAAGCCAAAGATTTTATGGTTGTGTGAACTGAGGACAGGAATGTGCATCTGATCACTTGTTCGATTCTGTAATTTGTGTTTGGGAATTGAAGTAGTGAAGGAATCTATCCTCTTATTTCTGGCTTGGGGAGGAATACCCCTGTTTTTCTATGGAAGCTGTAAAAAGAGTGTTTCCACTTGCTAGGATCAATTTTACCCACAGCCTGTGCTTTTTGTAAGCCCCTCCCTGAAGCTTTTAGAAAGAAAGGTACTTGCAGGATATTCTTGTCCAACTTGGTCTACCTGCTTTCCTTCCACCTGACAAAGAAGCAGCGGGTCTGTCACTGTGAGTCAGACTACAGCTCAGCCAAATGCCTCCCTTATTGCTACCATAAAAACCAAGAGCCAGCGAGGTAGTGGAGCTGACAGCCCCTGTAAGTGTCCTGTAAATTCCTAGCCCCCCTGGATTTCCTTGTCTTTGCCAGCTTTCTCTGCTTTCCCCTGGTAGGAAATGCAGGCTGCAGGGCTGGCTGAGTGGCTGAGCAGTAGTCCAGCAGGCTCAGCTGGAGGAGTAGAGCTTGCTTACCACATCCCACTGGTCAATGGTGAGGCTCACCTGCACTCTTTTGTAGCGTTCAGCTCCCTGATACCACAATTAGCAGAAACATGGAGTCCCCATGGAGATTGCATCGGATTTTGGTTGAATCTGTCTTAGGCTTCAGGACTGACTGGAAGGGACTGAGAAGGGTTGTTATGCTGAATAAGAGAACAGCTGCATTGGTTTTGGACACAGACTTCTTATGTGGTTGTGTCTTACCTTGCTGACGTAGCAAAACCTCAGGTACCCCTGCTGAGGCCTGGCACTCACTTTAACTCATGGCACGTGTTTCAGGTTCCCTCTCGGCACCTTCTCAGGTATGAGACTTGGCAATCCAGGACTTCACCTAATTCCCTTGGTTTTAGCCCCAATACAGATGTCACTCTGCAGGAACTTCTCGTTTTCAGCGGACTTGTCCAGTTCAGCTATCATATAATTTTCCTGGTCCATATTACATCACTGAGCTATTACTTTCTCAGTTGTATCTGTAGCATGCAAATAGCTTAATGGACTGATGGTGTTAGAGTCCTAAGAGCAAATTCTCAACTTCTTAGTGAATCAGAAAACAGCTTGCTAAATGTGCATTTAATAGTAGGATGTTTTGAAAGGGACGCAACGGCCTAGTGCCCAAGATGAAAGTTTTAGGAAATACTTATGAGCGAGAAAAGTATTGGAGATCTTTTTTCCATCTTCATTAGATACTCTTACCTCGGATACTGAAGCTTCTTGGTAGAAGGAAGGAGGAGAGAGTCCTCTGCCTTGCTTGGCTGCTGTATTTGGCAGCTAACATCAGGAGACACAATGAACCCATGGCTTAGTTGCCCAATGACAGCAGGTATTCAGGCTCTCAGAAACTCTAGTTGCCTTTGTTTCAGTAAATTCCAGGATCTGCTACTTCTGTGACATTCTCATCAACTAAAAAAGAAAGTAAAAAAAAAAAAAAAGAAGAAACCTTTCTGGTCAAAGTAGAGTTATTAAAAATATGTATACTGGAATTTGGAACATGGATCAGAAATTCTGGCAGGGAGATTTACTCCAAAATTAGAGTTACTCTGAGATTTTTGTATAGCAGTGAGTATGATGTCTAAAGGACAACTTAAAAATTAATATAGTAATATTACTACTAATTAATCAGGATTGGTATTTGTCTGGTACTCTGACAGTACTTTCTCTGCCAGTGCAAACAGTCCATGTGTGGAGTTTCTGGGCTCAGTATAAGCACAATGGTATTGTTGACCTGGGTTCTATGTCAACTGCAACTATGCCTCTTGTTTAAAAGAGGAAAAGGGAGAAGTATATTGATTTCTTCTACATAAAGAGTTGAATTCCAGAAGTGTTAATCCCTTTAATTTTCAAATGTTTCATCTGTTTTTGCATGTACAGGATGGAAAACAAAGAGGGAGAAGAGATTTTATCTTTACTTAAATAATTACTCCTAATTATTTACAATATAACAGACAATTGACTAAGTAGCTTTGTTCCTCTCCTGCAGCCTCCTCCTCAGATATATGATAAACAGCTGGATGAAAGGGAACATACAATCGAGGAATGGAAAGGTAATCGTGGTTTAGAATTATATGGGAAGGGGTATTTCAGTGGCAAAATGGCCACGTCCCACTGCCAAGTGCATCTCTGCAAAACTAAAAGAATTCCTTTGACATGAAGAATTGACGCTAGCCTTACAAACTGGTGCTTTGGTAGTGAAAATATAAGAAATGTCCTGAGGACTATCATTATCTACACAGGTTAATGTAAACACAGGAGGTGCAGATTCCAGTGCTCCATTGAAATCTAAAGATATCATCTGGAGTGTGCTGCTTCATTTCTAGATAGTGCAGCATTAAACAATTCACATGTTCTAGTTTAACCCTATTTGTCTCAATTCAGCTCAAAAAGAGATGGTAGAAGAGTTGGGGAGGGGAATAGAAGAGAGAGGTCTTAGGCAAGTAGAGCTGTCAGACTCATGAAGACAAGGTAGGGCAGACCTAGGGAGCTCATGGGAGGGCTACGACACTGTGTTTCATGATAGCTGTTTTGTTCCTTATCACAGGCACTGGTTCCCATTTGTAACTGTTGCAATTCTCTCTTCCAGAACTCATTTACAAAGAAGTAATGAATTCTGAAGAAAAGACTAAAAATGGTGTAGTAAAAGGACAGCCTTCTCCTTCAGGTACTCAGCCCCATTGAATAACTTCAATGCGTTTTCTGTACTTACAAAAAGAGAATGGAGACTTGCAGTTATGTAGACCAATTAAGAAGTTTTTATGAAACCCAGTGCTTCTAATGGGTTGACCTTGATTAATTGCACTCCAGTGTCACGTTAATACTTAAAAATTGGTCTGCTTGCTATTTGAGATATAGTTGTTCCGGTATTTTCTATGGAAATATCTGTGATTACAGATTATATTCCTGTAGATGGGGAGGCTTATCTCACACTATTATTATTATACTGCTTATGGATGGATAACTGTGTTAATAATGATATAGTGTTAATAATGATAAGCAAAATTGGTGATGTTAGCATGTATCCATCTGTTGGACACACAACACCGCACCCCCCCATGTAAGCTTCTGGTAACTACTCTGGTAGTTTATCCTTTCAGAAGCCTGATAACATTAGAACAGCTTGCTGACAAGCTTGGTTGACAGTTCGATGAGAAGGGAAAGTTGTCTTCAAACACAGATTCTTAAAGTCCTGTCACAAAAAAATCACAACTACATTTTATCTGAGGAAAATTCACATCAGCAGTCTTTTCACAGAAATGCAAACTGTGACTGCCAGTACACAGAAATACATATTTGTGAAGGTACACTTTCACTGGCAGACTTGAAGTGCCCAGATTTTGAGCACAGTGTTCCAGTAGCATTTATGGGTAAAACTACCTTCTGCAGAGCCTTTCCTCAAAGCAAAATCATTTAATTCAGTACTCTCTGCATATTTTCAGAGAGATATTTTTTTTGCATTCTCATTTTTCACTTGCTAACTTAATGTTCGAACAAGAATGCATCATTAGTAACCGACAGGACAAGGGGAAACATGGCAACAATGGAGGAAGTTAAGAGAGTGCTGGATGGTAACATTAGAGCACTAGCACTGCACCTGGATTTTGACATCAATGAAGTAAGATATTGAAAACAATCCATTGTGTTCTTGATGAGTAGCAAACAAAGTATAGGACTTGCAGGTTTAATTTACCAAACTACTGTACCACCACCAAAAAGAAATCTGGGCCCCTGACAAGTACCTGATAAATCCTCGTTCTTAAATCTCTCTGGTGAGTTGCAGCCTGATTTATGATCAAGAAACATTGTAGTTGCTAGTTTCAGGAATTAATTACCCAGGGATTTCTCTGTATTCCATGTTCTGTTTTTCCTATGTGGAAGGTTTTTATTGTTTACGTAAAACATTTCTAAATGTACAAAATTGCCATTTCTTACCTGTCTTTCTTTTGCTGTACCCCTTTGACCTTGGATTGTTAGGCACCAACAAGTATAGCAATTATTTAAAAATTGCTCTGAGATGAGGCTGTTTTATGAAATGGTAGATTTCCTGTTTTTCATCACTTTGTGCGCCTGACAATTTTTTTCAACTGAATGAAATACTGAAAGAATGAGGTAAAACGCGTCACCAGTTCTGAGCATAAGGGAAATGAGGAAGACTCTACACACACATTGCTCGTTGGTCGGTGTTCTTGGCAAGAATTCAGTAGGCTAAGATTTGGCGCTCTATTAATAATCATAGCAAGTAAGCAAGCTGGAGATGAGTTCCTGTGATTATTTGATCTGAGCTTTTGGGGAGACAGCTGAAGTTGTCCAAGGATAATAGTTGCCCATTGATAGTGCAGGCTACTTAGAGTGCCTGTGTTTCAGGGTGTCAGTCACTTAGTGTTTCCTCTTGTCCTGTGAAGAATTAGTTAATACAACATACAAGCCTGAAATGTGGGGCTTGGGGGGAACCTCAAGTGCCCCTCGTGCTCATGTCCAACAAACAAAATCAACTGTGTCTAAAACTGTTCCCAAGAGATACTTCTGCTGCCTGTTCCAAAAAAATCTCTGTAGGCTACCTTATTTATTTTTGAAAAGCTTTTTGTATTGTCTTGCCTAAATCTTTTTTTTGCTGCAGTTTAACTCTGTTATTTCTTGTCCTGTCTCCAGAGAACATGGAGAACAGTTTCCTCCATCTTTCTTTCTGGCAGCTTTTAGCTCATGTAAATTCCATTATCGCATCCCTAATCAGTCTTCCTTCCTTTTGAACTTCACTACCTGCATCTTTCAATCTTTCAAACTTACTGCTTTTCTCTACACTTTCTCTAGTTGACTTCTATCTTTCATAGATCACAGTGTCCAAACCTATCTGCTTAAGGCACTAGTAGTGCTGAATTGAGTGGAAAGATTTGCATGTAGGTGTGTATATGTGTTACATAAATATGTAAGCAACATGTGCAAACAGCACACGCGTGTCCACATGCACACAATGTTTATACGTTGAATTTAATCTTAGATGGTAGTTTTTGCTTTTCTATTCTTTCTATGTCACAGAATTGCTAAACAGTTGTGTTTTATTTATAAATTCAGATCCTGTACCCCTTACTGACATGCTCGCTATTCAAAGGGTCTATGCCATATCATTACTCGGCTGAGAGAATAAAAGTGATTAGAATAAAATGTTTTCTCAGTGGAACTCAGTCACAACAATACATGTGAGAAATAGCCACTAAATTTAATCAACCTTCAGGATTGTTGACTAATTCACACCCTTATAACATGAAGATATATACCTTTTATACACCTATACCCTCTCCAAAATACATATGTGGCTATCACACATGCATATGTGCATCTTCTGTTGAGGTCTCCTTCTGGGTTCCACAGAAGATGTATTATTTATTTTAAATTACTTGCTTTACTAACAAGTGCAGTAGAACTTTTCACTAGCAGTCTCAGGACTCTTCTGCTCTGTCATTGCTGAAGCAGAGAGGCAAAAGATAGCAACTGTTTTATGCAAAGGTATGGGAGGTGTTTACCAATACTGTTTTCTATTTGGTTAATGCATTAAAAGAAGTGTTTCTGACAGGTATTATCAAACAGGAGGTATTTCCATTAAATAAAAAATTTAATACAAGGCTGTAGATTATTTAGAATTAAACTTAAGTTCTGTCTAAAGTAAATAACCTTGCTGCTGTTTGCAGATTTTCTCTGCTCTGACACCGCATACTATCTTAACCTCCTCTCACGCTCTCCCCTAGTCTTCACTACCCAGCTATAGTTTCATACCTAACATTTTCAACTGTCTTCTCATTTCTGGATACTGAACATAGCAAATAGCACTGATCTTAGTGCAGCTTATTCTTAGCAGTTCTCTTTCTTGCTGAAAATTGCTCTTTTATTCTTCCCTTCCTGCCTTTTAGTTGCTGTCTGATCTGGTCAGTTTTGTTGCTATCACCCAAGAACTACTGGATACCTTTAGTAGCCCTCTTCTGTTGTGTGCAGAGCCTAAAATAAGCAGCTGATGGACTTGCCAAGTATTGTGACATTGGATATCAAGAGTTACTAATTACACAATGTATAAGAAGCTGAGCAAATCCCCAAGACAGACACAAGGTTTTTTTTTGGGAACAGCAAAAGCTGCAGTTCTCCTTTCAGTTTTTTCCCCCACTTCTGTACCACTTTGCAGCTGAAGTCTTACAGGCACTTCCATAGGTGCTAAATAGGGCTTCACAGGAGCCCTCTGAGGAAGGAATCCCTGCTTTACAGCAGGGAAGCTGATGTGTGGCTTAAAAGAGTAGCTGTCAAGTCAACAGCAGAGCCAGGAACAGATCTCAGGAGCTGTTTCTCACCTGCTCTAACCTTTTGCTCTTTTCCTCGACCCTGCAGCCAGTGAGAAGCTTCCTGCCAAACAGCAAATTCATAAATGGGGCTCTTCCTTCTCTTCTGAATGCACCTCTGTCATTTCTGCAGTTTCACCTGGCACCCAACCCTTAAACAAGGGTTGTAGCACCAGGGAGGTGCTGAGCATAGAAAATGAAGCATTACTTATTGACTAGGACAGCTTTTGGTTGGGTTTCTGAGTGTTGCTGCGTAAGTGCTGCTTTGTGCCGCTGAATTCTTTAATTCTGTCATTAGGTTTGGTGTGGTTTCATTTGGGTTTGTGGGTATTTTGTGAGTCTGGGTGCTTTGGGGCTGCAACACAGTAACTATCAGGTCTGTGTGTCATGTCACGTAGAATTGTGCTGAAAGCTAGGAATAATCATAAAAATGCACTTTCCAGAAACTTACGGGCTGACTTGATACTTGCTGAAATGAACATAGCAGGGTTTATTGAATTCAGTGGTGCTGAATCAGACAGAGTGTAACAAAAGCTTCACCTGTACAATTCCTGCAGCTATTTCTTCAGTTATTTTGCCTAGCTAAGTTGATCGCACATTCATCAAAGAAAGCTGCCCAGCGACAATTTGATCAAAAGTCGATTGAACCTACTGGAATTCTTTCCATTTGATTCCTGGGACAGTATCCATGACTTAATGGCAGGCTTCTGTCCAGCACTATAAACATTTAGAAAGGTAATATATTGTTTAGTCATTAATAACATTAAATTCAGTCATATTTTGACTATATCTAAATGCATTTGTCTTGACTGATTAGCATTTTCATAAAATGCCACATGGTTTAATAACATGTAAACATGAAGTAACAGTATTGTACTGGGTGATTACTGATCAATATGAATGAGGTACGTGTAAATAACTTAGAAAAGATGGATGATTGCTGTCTGCAGTCACCAGATGTCACTGAGATTGCTCTGTCTTTTTGCAGCATTTACAAAATCAACTATTTTGTTTTCCAAGTGTATCAGGAGAGTAAACTAATTTAAGGATTCTTCTGATGCTAGAATATCTTTGTACTACTACAACAGCAGAAAGCAGTTCACATCTGGAGCTCCGAACATGAGTGTATCTGTCTCTGTTTTGTGCATATTTATAGTGGATGTGTATAAAGGGAAGAAAAAGTTGAGGAAAATAGAAGAGTGGTTGGAGTTATGGTATGGGGGCTTGTTTTCTCAAAGTAATGTTTTTATTGCAAGCTGGAGAGTGACAGAAATCCTCTCTTTTTGCCCATAGCATCGTATATTTTGCCGAGGCTGTATAGATGGCTATTAATTTCTGTATTAAGAAATATATGAGTTTTGTAATTTTACTAGGTGTGTTTTATTAGGTGTGTTCTCTTGCTCTTCAAGGCAATAGATGTTAATTTCTGTCCATTTTGAGGAAATGAAAATCTGTAAAAGTCAGCCAGGAAAACTTTTTGGCCATAAGAATGTAATGGCATCTGTCTGCATGGCAAAGATCTGTGTGTCACAGTGATTAGCTACAATTTCCAGCTGTGCAATATCATGCAAAATCACATATTTTATTGTAATGAATATTTAATGAAAATTAATGTATCCCTCTCAAACTGCAGGCTGTTAATTTTGGTGGAAAGAGGACAACAAAACGTTGCCTGAAAGTTCAGTGGAAAAAGATACCAATCAAACTGTTGTTTGCTACTCTGAGAACTTAAGTATGAGCTGAGGTTAATGGGCAGAGTGACGGTTGGGCAGTCATAGGTGCATGATAAATACATTCTTCACTTTGCTCTGTATTTATCACACAGTTATCTGCATCTATAGGACAGATAATTTCTGATAATATTCAGGGATGTGATAAATGTTCAGTCACATTAATGATAATCTCATAAAGGTACATTCTTCGTTTCACAAAGTCAAAGTGATTTTTTGGATAATATCTGGTACTATTGTCATTTTACAGAGGACAGGTAAACTTGGATGCACAAAAATACTGTCACAACTGAAATCCTAGGCTTAGTCACTTAGTCCTTAACTAAGAAGAAGAAACCAGCCTTGCCTCCCCCACAGCCATCTTCTCTGCATTGCCACTGGGTGATTTGATGCCACCCATTCTACTAAACTACCTACAAGAAAACTGGGATTTTATGAGACAGTATGGAGGGTTGGGTTGGTTTTTTAAATGATCTTGTTGGTGCCTGTGTGATCCTAGCAGGCATCTGATGTTTGGTATTTTGTAACTCTATGAAGGCTAGAAAGAAGTGGAGTGATAGACACAACATGAGCTATACCTCTTCAAAACGGACTGTTGAGGGGGAGAGTTTCCTGGTAAAATATTTAATATTATCCAATACCTAAAGTTTGTACGGCCCATGTTCTGCTAATGTTTGCCATTGTTTAAAATGGTCTGTGTACTTACATGCCTGTTGCCACAGGATCAGTATCCTTTGCTTTTTAAACTGTGAGACATTCTGGGGTTTCAGGTTTAATCACGTTGGTGTTCGTTTTCGTAGCACAGGTGCAGCAGTGAACAGCAGTGAAAGCCTCCCTCCATCCTCATCTGTCAATGACATCTCATCCATGTCCACGGATCAAACACTGGCGTCTGACACGGACAGCAGCCTGGAAGCTTCTGCGGGACCCCTCGGTTGTTGCAGGTGACTAGCCGCCTGCCTGCGAAACCCAGCGTTCTTCAGAGGATGATGTAATTTAGGAGGAAAAATTAACAGGAGTTAAGAGATTAAAAGGAAGAGAAATAAAATACAAAGATTTAAATGAAACAAACAAAAAAATCTTTTCAGCCTGCTTCTCCTACAGAGTTATGTAATGCAGCTAAGCTCAAGTGCATATTTAACTTATAGTTGCTCTGCTTTGGTCTTCTTCCAATGATGCTTACTGGGGAAAAAAAAAAAGGAACTGAAAACCCCTTTTTTCTTTTACCCCCTCCCCATAAGATGCAAAATTAATGGCTGCAAAACCAGCAGTCTGCAACTGTCCTTTTCACACTGGCATGACAAGGTGTGCAGTAGCCACTCTCAAACATACAAGTATGTATCTGCCTTCACTCTCTTCTGTCGTCTTCTGCCCAGTGAGGCAGGTTGGGATATACATGCATTTTTCTTCATATACAAATAGCACATACACACATATGCCAATAGAATTCTGGCAGTGTATGCAGCTGTGTGCCTATAGGAACATGCACATCTGCGTACGTACTTAGTGTGCACTCCTCAACTAAATGGCCCATTTCAGGTGAACTGCATAACTACATACGTGATATTACCAGTATATATTCTACTTGTTCATTGATGAGACTGCATATCTTGTATGAGGATTTGTGGAAGTGTAAATAACCACATTGAACTGGTTAGCTCCCTCAGACACTTGAAGATGTAGCACCAAAATTTCTGCTGAGAGTTGTATATATATTTTGAAATAATAACCAGTTTGTATGGAAAGAAGAAGCCACAGAGCTTCATAGAAAAATGTTTGTTTGTGAATGTTAAGACTTGTTGTTCTGATTTTTAGAGCAGATACGCCAAGCTAAGACCAGGTTAGAAGGAAGCACATGTATCTTTGCAAGCTACAGGGAACAAGAATGAAGGCTTTTTTATGCATGTCTAAGCCCAGAAAGATTTATCTCAGTAAGCAACTTTTCCTGTCAATGTTAAGTGAGTTATCATCTTAGTTCATAGATAGGCTCGCTATTATGGATTACATGTATGCTTGTATGTTAGGGGGTATGACAGGGTTGGGGAACGGGCAGATTATGATCAAAAGGACATGCAACAACTTGTATTTATTTTATGTCTAGATCTTTACTAGGTTAAACAGAGAAAGGATATTTGCAGCCCACTCCCTCTCAGTGTATGTTTGTGGCTTAGAGGTTGTTTTCCCTTTAAATCATTCCCTTGCAGAGATCTCTGCTACTAAGAGAACAGGCCTTCTCTAGGTGCTTTTGGCTGTTCATTTGCTCATGACAAATCATCTGACTCCCCAGGAAGTTTTATCAGCTGTGTTACATGGAAAAGAACCACAGAGTGCATGGGTCTAGTATTTCTATATTCTAAGGAATACCAGAGGCTATCAATCAGCTAGTGCGCTGGGCTGAAAGGGTCATAATCAGGGGTCTTAGGCAGTTTTGACAAGTTCTGAGGAACCCAACAGTGACTGAATATCAAATTCATTTTACCAGGTAATAATATGTAGGATTCCCAGTGGTAAGTAACAGCAAGTGTTTTTACCAGAGAATGGCAAAACTCCACACAGAATTTCAGAACAACTGAATATTTTTCCAGCCAAAATAGCAATTAGCATTTCCCACTGCAAGGTCATCATTACCTGAGTTGGAAATTAACTAAAGTCTGAGTCATCTCTCCTCTTACCAAAGTGTGCCACGTAAACTGAAATGAGGTAAATCATACTCTAATGCTTTTCCAAATGTCAGAGAGAAACTGTTTAGAATATATTACTGGATATTTTAAATTCACTAATTCTTATGTCTTCAAAATTCTACCAAAATAGGACTGTTCTATTAGGTGGCTTACAAGCCTGCCATTCGGTGGTAGGAAAAAGAATTGACTATCAAGTCAGATTTTGTTCAAAGGGAAGAAAGCAAAGAAAAAAACTTCTCTCCAGGGTGGGGAGGAGGGGAGATAAAAATTAAGTGGATATAAAATAATTTCAGACTTGGTAGGTCTGAGCTGTCTCAAAATTGCTGTAGGAAATTTTTTTTTTCCCCAAGTATATTTCTGGTAGATTTTTATGGAAATTTTTTTGAGAATAAAATTAGGTCAATAATGTTCTAAAAACTCAGAGCAGTAATTGTAAAAGCAATAATTTACTACTGCTAAAAATATTTAGCAATATTCTCTCTTAAGCCATGAAACATCAAGTCGTTGAGTGATGTAACTCTCACTTCAAGGCCAATGATCATAAAAGTATTGAAAGGTAAACAGCAATGTTCTGTAGGTACGAAGGCAATAACACCAAGGGTGACTTCTTAGCAATAATGAAATGTATCACCTCTGAATTTAATTCTCCATAGATATATATTAATAATATTCAGGTAACTAGTATCTGCTTTACATTCCTTAGTGTGCACCATTTGGGTGTGTTACTTAAAAAAAAAAGCGTCTCAAAGAGGCAAAGCTGTATGTAAGAGAAACTGCAAAAATACCACAAATGTAGACAGTAGAAACTTGGAGTAATCACAGTTCATTGCCAGTGATATAATGAAGATGTGGCATAGGCAATAGCAGAGAAGCCATTTATAGTAGACAGATGCTTACAGATCACCCATGTTTCATCTATCGAAGCCAAAAAACGTGCTCTTAGTCCCATGGTATAATTCAGTCTTGTTTGGGTTTGTGAATGCTGGGTGGAGAACAAATCACCATAGAAGATGTCCTAGTGACTGATGCTAAATGAACCCACAACATAGAAATTATATAGCTTTATTCCCAGAAGCCCTGATTCCGCTAAGCACCAGTGCTTGTACAGACATTTAATGGAGACTATAGGGATGCATACATAATTTTAACTAGCACGTGCTTTTGTCCTTTGCTCAGCAGCGATTGACATCAGCATGTGCTTAAGTGCCTTGCTGAAATGGGGCCTAAAAGAATTACTGCATCTCTTTTTGTCCTCAAATTAGTTAGTCTCCTTCATGAAAAGCTCTATCTGGGGGAGGAGACTTGTGGCTGTCCACATTGGACACTAGAAAAAAGGCATCAAAAAGCCATCAATGAAGAAAAGCAATAGCTCTTCACAATTCTGGCCCTTGTAAGTCCAAACTGAAGTAGCGACCATCGAACAGGAATAGTATCCTTTGTTTTGCTTTGTGTCAGGAAGTTGGCGCTGTCAGCTGATACCTTACAAGAATGCATGTACTCTTGAATAAAAGATTGCAGGGATGATGTTCTGCAGCTGTCTTGAGGTAAACAATTTTTTTCTTTCAGATTCTAGAAGTTTTGATACCCTTTATTCCAATATTCTGTTCACTTTGATAATGATAGATGCTTTTCTTATTTTTCTTGCCAGTGATCTTTTAAATCTACCTCTGTTTAAAATGTTACTAAATAGTACTTGAGTAACAATTTTCACCTCATTCTCTGAGGTTTGCTGTTGTAAGCGTAATTGCCACCACTGCAGAGATGTAGGAAATTGGGAAGCCAGAGATCTACGACACATGTTCTGAGGTATTTAGGCACTAAAGGGGCAATCAGAGAGCCTATGCCAGAAGTGGCATATCTTCCATCAGCATGAATGGCAGCTGGACACCTTGGTATTTTTGAAAATATGCCTAAGAGCCTATTGGTATCTCAAGTGCCTAAATACCTGAAGAAATTCTGTCCGAAGAGGCTTACTTAAGTAATGTAGATAGCCTTCAGCAGGGTGAGGAAAATGACAGAAGCATCTTAACTATCAATGGCTGCTCAGAGCACTAGCTGCAAAAAATAGCAATGAGAAGGTAGAGAGGAAAGTTGCT
>NW_008824008.1:827730-842658 GCF_000699105.1 Pygoscelis adeliae
TCAGATGGAGTACTTCTGGATAGTATGAGAAACTAAAAAAGAAAAAAAAAGTCAGAATTGCTCTTAAAAGACCCTTCCTCCATTTTTCTTCACACTGATGAGTTTAAATGAGGATGAGGTATTGATGCAAGGTTATACATGTTTTCAATCCGAAATTTTCTGTAATTTTTGAAATCAGTCTTCAGATACTGACTTGGTAGCTGGCATAGTATCTTGTGAGTTTTGACTGTATTCCATTAAAATGTAACAGATCTTTAGAGAGTTCAGATATTTGAGTTGGTCACACACTGATTTATGCGAATCGCGTTGTGGTTGATAATCCTCCCATACTATCTAGAATTCCATGGCACAGATAGAATCAGGAATCTTAGCGAGCTTGTGTTATATAAAGCGGAGCTTAAATTGGAGTGCAAGTATGGTAACATGTCAAAAAAAAAAAAAAGCTACAGAAAGCCTGATCAGCTACTTCCGTAATGCACTGATGGTTTTCCTCTGGAAATCACCAGTTCCTGCATGATATTGGCCTCCAGAGATTACACAAGACAGATGATCGTGTCACTGTATCACTCTTCTAAACTTACAACAAGAATATGGTTTTATCTTCATATATATTGCTTTACCTTCAACCTTTGGGCTAACAATAGTGAAGAAGTTAGACTTGTTGCAGTGCCTTTAGGAAGTTTTCCAAAGTAGTGCTACTTAACTGATTTGGATTGTATTCTAATGTTTGTCAGTGAGCACCAGTGATTTCTTTTCCACCAACATATTTTCTCATGAAAAATATGCTAATAGTCAATTTTAGAACTGCCTGAGCCAGTTTCAGCATATCTCCCAATTTTTTTATTAAAAAAAAAAGGAAAAATGTGGTTTGAGTATCCCGAAACCATTGTAAAATGTAATTGGAATATTTTAATTCAAAATAACTTTTAATAGCCAATGTTAGCTTATTTATATTACAAACTTTGCAGTATTTCAAAGGATCAAAAATTATTTTAGTTTCAGGTCTATCTATATTTCTTTCTTCATGCTTATTGAGATTTAAAAATTTTGTGTGAATTCAAACATGCAGAAACAAACGAACAAACAAAGGCATTTTGCAACAAATTCTGTGTGCTTCCAGGGAGAGCAATATGAAAGAAAACCTGCAGGGAAGAATTAGACTTTTCTTTTAATAGTCTGGCAAAAAAGTCTGAGTTATTGGTTCACTTTAAGTTTAGGCTTTTGTTTTTCTTTGCTTCCGTACGTGTGTGTAGGAAAGAGAGGGAGTGCATATGGATGTGATTTTTAGAACCTGTGTTCTATTCATATTTGATCCAAGTTCTCAGTGTTGATTAAGAGCGTAATTGTAACATAATCACGCATCTTCAAGAACCTGATGGCTGTGCTTATTTGAACTTCCACCATTTTACAAGGGACACAGTTAACAAATTGCAAACTCAAGGTGATCTTTTTCTCTCTCTCACACACACACACACACAAAGAAAATCACTGTGCAGTAGGCTTGAATATTCCACAAATATGTAATGTCTTAATTAGTAAGATGCCTGGGGGAGCCGGGGGAATGGTGAATGTGTCATCTTCACCAATGAGCTGGAAAACAGACCTGTCCAGTGGAATTTAGTGGAATCTGCTTAGTGTATTAGGAACTTGCCAGTGTGGCCTGATATTTTTTTCTTTTCTTTTTGTTTTTTGTTAAATTAACTATTGATTGCAAGAGGTGAACTGTTTAACTTAATTTCTGTTCAGGCTCATTGACCCATGGCAAGTTGAGTTTTAAAGAGGGTTTGATTCGACAAAAGAATGTTGAAAAACTTCAACTGGGGCTAATGGTGCCTTTTTACCTGAGAGCGAAAAGCTGACAAGCACATATTGAAGGAAGACACAGTCAATTTGGGAAATAAATGTATCCCTACCATGCTTATCATTTCAGGCAGGTAAGCCTGTCTATTTTGCTAATTTTCACTGAACAGGGCCATTCTTGTCTTCTGGAAAGCAAGATATTTATAATGTAAATAGTTGTATTGATTTTTTTTTTCCTTCCTCTGTAACTAATATGTAATAATCCAACGCACTATTTCTGTTAAATCTTTTACAATAAGGCTGCTCTATGCCTAAATATGGTTGACCTCTGACCTCTTCCTAAGTCAGTCACATGCTGAAAAGGAGGGTGCTGGAGGTTTCAGTGTACATATAGAATCATGTATATTTAGTAATTGAGTAAGTGGGACTTAAGGCCAGTATACATTAAGCCACAACAGTAACAATGCTCCAGATCTTAACTAGCAAAAACAATTGTTCACCTTGCCATGTCCATCCTGTAATAAGATCTAAGTTGCACCTGCCTGTAGTTCTGCATGATCAGACTTCAAAGTATAACTAACAAGATCTGTAATGTATCAGTGTTGATAAAAGTAGATGTAAAAAAAAAAAAAAAGAAAAAAAAAGAAAAAACTTGACCAACAAAAGAAAATCAACAACAGCAACAGTTCAGTATCAAGACTGGAAGATGAGACATGTCTGATTTTGTTGCGCAGCTATAGCTGAAAAGAACAACCAATGTCAGTCAGCATAAATGGACTGCAGTAGTGACATTTGTTAAGGAACCAACCTTATTTCCATACTGTTTTGTTCTTACCCTGTTTTCCTTTGACCATCTGTTGTTCCCTGTGTGTAGTACAGGAGAGAACAGGGCCTCAGTCATCAGTGTTTTATGGGTCAATGTTGCATCAATGATTTCTGATTTCTGTTCGTTTAGCAATTACTGAACTAAAATGGGAATCTCGTGTTCTCCCATGTGTCAAAAGGAATCCTGTCAGAGCTTCCTCATGAGGATACTCTTCTCACGGCTGTCTTGACTCCTGTTGGTTGGATGACTTTGCAGTGTTCCCAACAAACAGCACAACGCAGCAAACCATATTGATTGAGAGCTTCATTACATGTGTGTTGTGCATCTGTACTTTCACAGGGGCTCAAAGTCATGCAGGGACAGGACTCAATTGAAATATGGTATGTACTCTATGCATGACGCCTATATTACACCTTTATGACCTTATAGTGGTAAAACTGCTGATCTTTACAGATGTGGATTTGGACCATCTTTTATTTGGAGGAAAGTTGTAGTGAATCTCGGTCCTTATCCCACAAACCACTTGCTCCTATCCAGAGCAGCTAAGTGGAAGGTAAAGCGGTGCAAGGGCCTTCTGGGGGGCCGTGCACGGGGGTGAATTTCATGCTGTTTGAATGTGATCTTGCCAAAAAGCCTGTATGTTTAGCAGGGGAGACTGTGACTGTTCTATAAGGAGTGTTTGTGTTGTTTACTTTAAAACAAGCTTTGCTAATTAAAATAGTGTATTCCGGAGTCCTATTTGAATGGCATGAAGGGTATCAATGAAGAAGATACAAAGTATGCTCGTACAGCTCTCCTGGCTTCTTGTTTCTTTTCCTTCAGCCCTTGCTAAAGGACACAGACAAAGCTGTGAACATGTGGAAGCTGCCAGGATTACAAAATCCAGTTAGTGCTCCTTCTGATGTGCTTCATAGGCTTAATCCTGTATACCACCATTCATTTAAGAAGCATTTACAGTGCTACAGAAATGTAAAGGCATCTTAATGCACATGAGACTCAGACTTTTTGTCATTAAGTAGCTTAAGAGTTTATTCCCCTGGTTGACTGCCTAAAAATATTGGGGAAAAAATGACCACATGACTGGACAGAATGAAGAAAAACTGCCAAGTAAAAGCTAGTCCCTCCCTCATCTCTTCCACCATTAAAAAATGTAAAACAAAATCAAGCCAACAACAAAAAAAACCCCAAAACAAAAAAACCCCAAACCACCATACCAATGGCAGTTACTATTTGGGGACTGATTTTTCACAAAGTTGAATACACTTCACTCCAAGTGAAAAAAGAACAAAAAGGAGAGAGGTGCTGCCTTTTGGAAAACATTGCTGTTTTTCTCAATTCTTGCACAAGCTATCTGTGCCTATTTTATTTCCAAGCAAGTGAAACCATAATACACAAAGGACATTTTTATGTTTGGATTTATCATGTGTAGAGATGAAAAGAAAAATCATAAACAGCCTTCTGTCGAAAAAATTGAAGGGGGGGAGCTATAGAAAAGAATGAATTAAAGCACCTTGTAAGCACTGTAAAGAAAGAAATTCTTACAGTTGTTGGTACTTAAATGCCATTTCAAACATACTGCGCAGAGCTGGTACTCTTGCACTGACTTGCTAAAACAAGACAATTTTCAAGGTCTATTCTTCTCCCAGTTTATATATGCAGAGATTGGCTAAGCTACAACATAAAATACAAACCTCTGATTCGCAGTGGCTAGGGAATTTTGGCTTTGTGATTCTTACTGCAAAATGGGAAGGATAGGGACCAGATTTTTTGCTTTACTGGGTACCTTTTGAGACAATCAACAATTCATCTTTTTTTTGAGAGGTTTGCGCTTTTCAGGAGTCAGAATTTTTATGACCATATTTCAGTGATTTACACATCATTGAATCCAGATCTGAAGCTGTAACTGTGATTTAGCTTCAAATAACCCAGAGTCCTAAATTCCAGAAAATCTGAAGTTGTATTTGAACAGGACAGGTCTATCTCCTATAATGCCCCTTGGTATTCAGTGGAAGTACTTTTTGTAGCAACAGACCAGCCTTGGAATTTTTCTTCAGTCAGCTTGCATGATGGCCTAAACATTTCTTGTTTGGTAAGGGGGAGTATGTGTTGCACGCTGATGAGCTGTAGCAAATCAATGGAATTGTCTGTGTTGAAGCAGAGTTGACGGAAGGAGATGAGAGCGCCTCTGCAGAACTCCCCCTCCCTCTCCGCTTGAGGCAAACGAATGGGATGAAGGTCAGTGAACAACCGTTCTGCTCAAACTGATGAACATTCACTATGGTGTTGTGAGGCCCAGTTCACAGTCCCCTTACAGTATGTATGGCTGTTGTGATCTGCATGTGGGAATCACTTTCTAGTTTGATGGCGGAGTTGAAGTTCCGCTTCTCCTGTGGAACCCTCTGCTGGAGGCTGTTTGGCTCTTTCTATGTGTGTGCTGATGCTTAGAAAGCAACAATTCTGCAGGCTCCATTCACTGCCCTGTGGCTGGGACTCTCTTCAAGTACGTACAGAGAAAGACTGAGATTATCTTGCTTTTCAACATGCTCTCCCAAATCCACTGTTAATGGTATAGCTTGGAGCCTGAATTGCAAATCTGCTGTGCCTCCAAGAAAACATGATTGTCAGTATAGAGTAAGGAGCCAGGGAGGAAGTTTAGCTGGTTAAATTAATACCGATTTCCTAATGTATTTGTCTTATTTTGAAATCGACTGCTGGGAAGGAGTAAGTGTTGTTTGTCTCCTGATGTTTCCGTATGATGTTCTGTCCACATTCCAGGAGCACTTATATGTGGAATAATAATTAGGGTGCTGGAGAAAATAGCTCTCTTTCTGAATATGTCTATTTAATGGATAGACTGGGGCTTTTGTAAAGTAAGTCCCATTATAGGGAGTGGCTGACTGTTGCTGTCTGGAAGATTTTAGCCTTTCTTGCATCATAAGCCTGGAACAAACAATGGGGGCATTTAATGTTTCTCTAGGCTAAATCTGAAATGTGTGAAATTATTCCCACCTCTACTTCACATATAACATTGGAGAATAAAGGGAATTATCTTTGATTCTTACAAACTCACAAGGCAGAAACTACAAAGAAGTAGCCTCTGCAACAAAATACCCTTTCCATTTTCCAGAACAATTAATGATTTAATGCGTGGATGAGGTAAAGCTGTACAGTGACCCCTTCCTGCTGTAACCCCAGCTACGTAAAGATGTGTCTGATGTTACAAGATTAAGCTGTGTTAGTGATTAAGAAATTGATGGCAGATACTATGAAAACATCTTTAAATGTTGATTTGTCATCAACAAATGTTCAGAAAGATTACCTCTGGAGTTTTTTGTCTTGGAAGATATGTTTATCCTCATGCTTTGCTGAATTTGTCCTCAGCATTCTCTAGATAATATTCCTGCTCTTGGAGTAATCTTACCTTTTCAGTTCAGTTGCATCATCTTAGAAGGGAAAAGATATGTTTTAAGTGTTCTCATCAGAATGCTAAAACACAGCTAGAATAAATGTTCACTTTTTGATTTTCTTCTTTTTTATATGAATAATTATCCTAAGTACTTTAATAGCAAAAGTAAAAGTCCTGGAGGTATGTCAACACAGGGTGCTGTTAAATGTGCCCACCCCACACCTGTTTTCCAGAGAGCAGTCTGCCTTTCAGGGAAAGATTTGTGGATGTAGGTGTTCAGGGGGGAATGGAGACTCTTTCTTAATGTCAGCCTCAATCCAGAATTAACAGGGTTTGAACACAGATAAATTCAGAGTATGTACAAAAGCGCTCTTCAGTAAAATTGGAAGTACTCTAGGGCCCAGCACGTAACTGAGTGGACTGAAGGATGAAGCTCTGGTTTTAAAATAAATTAATATTATGAGAAATAGTCCAGGAATCAAACCTCATGTCTGAATACCAGTGAATTTCAGAGTTCCAAGCAGCCAGAACATTGTCCAAATTCTTCTTCAAAAGCGTAATGCCATGTAACAGATCAGAATGCATAGCTGTGTTCTCAGAGCAGGAGTCCTCTGAGATTTTCAGTGTATGTCTTTCTGAAATGTCAGTTAGTTGAAGGAGTATTGTGATTCTCGGCACTAATTTGTGGCAATGTGCAGACCTCTCATCTTTTTTTCACCAGAAAGGAGAAAAGTAACATCTCCTTGAACAACACTGCAACACAATACCATGCTGCTGACTGCAGGTTGGTCAGTGGGAGAATACTGGCCAGGTTTCAGCACAGCTGTACTCATCAATTTTAGCTTTCTGACTCCGTTTTGACACAAGCACAAGGCAGGGTTAATGCACGTGGCAATAGAATTACAGCATGTATTGCTAAAACAATTAATTTGCCAACAGTGTCATGTGATTTCTGAAATACATGAAGGAAGCTTTAATTTCCCTTTTTGGCCATAATTACTAGCATGAGCAAATTTGACAGCATAACCAAGTTGTTCATCGGTTTTAGTATTGGGTTTTTAAGCAGTTAGCACAGAGACAAAGGTAAACACGCACATGTACTGCAGAAATTCACTGCCACTGTTATATAACACCGAATCCAGAGGGACTGTGATTCCACAGCAAATGTGCACTGTGCTGCAACCAGTTCACGGGACCACCCAGTAACTGGGGAGAAAAAAAAATATTAAAAAATCAGAGTGTGCAGTGCAAAGAGTCTTTTTAAAGCTGATGGAGGAAGGCAACCATGGTTATTCCAGCTTCTGCTCTGTGTTAGATCAGATCCCTTATCTCAGGTTAACGTTGCGTCCATCTTACCCCTCTGAATGTGGTATCGCAGAGCTGTATAGACACAGCTCCCGTCAGCAAGGAAGACGCACGATACGGTTGAAGAGTGCCACCTAAAGGCAAAAACGTGCTACAGGCTCCAGCAAGAGCAAAATTGAGCGAACCTTCAGCCTGTAAATCATCTGCTTGTTGCAGTTCTTCTCCAGCCAGACTGACCCTGGACAGTTCATCGTGTACTAGATGGTCTGGAGCGTTTCTTGGAAAAGCATAATTCTACATTTTCAGTAAGTTTTCGTTAATTTTTCTTTGTTTTCCAATAGATTTTATGTATGAATGTGTGTAAATCGCTCCCTGTAGCGCAGGGTATGACAAGAAAGATGGTCAAATGAGCAGAATTGAGGGGTAGATGACAGTGGTGCTAAACTGATTGGGAGTGTGGGTAGATTTGGCCACCATCAATCTCTTCAAAACTGTTTTGAGTCCTGGAAGTAAAAGGCCACAAAGAATTTAGGCAATTACCTTTTATGAATTTTCAACTGTCTGATCTGTGTCCAACTTGAAATTACATAGTGAAAACTTCTTCCAACAGAGCATACAAAGATACGTCCAAATAGACACGCTATGTAAGCAGATTTCTCTTCCCTTTAGATAGCTCAGCCATCAGACAGCAGTACAATTGGACAACACTATCATGCTGGGAAATTGCTTTGTGTTAAGTTCTTTTCTCTGCAAATCTCTGCTCTGGTTGTTTTCTTTTTTTCTTTTTATGTCCACTTTAACAGAAAGGTATTCTCTGAACCGTACCTTAAATATGCCTTCCTTCAATTTCTGGTAATATCAAAACCAACTTTGAGCTTTCTGACTTACCACGGTACCTTTTGGAACCTGTGCAGAACTTTTTTCTGGTTAAACTACTATATTTAACACAAAGCAATTCCCAAGCAGGAAGATGTTGCCAATCTCTGTTTCCTGTTCTCTGAGGACTCCTCTTCGGTGGACTCTGCCCTGATGGTATATGGGCTCTCTCCAGCCATTCCACCGATACTTACTGAGACACTATAGATTAAAAAAAGAAAGGCATGTAGTGAAACTGGAGAAAAAGTAATGACACATCTGTAATGGTAACTGTTTCCTAAAAAAATATTGCCATGGTATCTGAATCTGTCATTGACTCTACGTCCTGTGTTTCTTGCTTTGGAGACTGATGACTCTTACGTCCAGTGTGGTGTGAAATGTAGTAACATCTGCCTTGTTATCCAGGAACAACCATAGAATAGTTTGGGTTGGAAGGGACCTCTAAAGGTCATCTAGTCCAACCCCCCTGCCGTGGGCAGGGACATCTTCAACTAGATCAGGTTGCTCAGAGCCCTGTCCAGCCTGACCTTGAATGTTTCCAGGGATGGGGCATCCACCACCTCTCTGGGCAACCTGTTCCAGTGTTTCACCACCCTCATCGTAAAACATTTCTTCCTTATATCTAGTCTGAATCTACCCTCTTTCAGTTTAAAACCATTACCCCTTGTCCTAGCTCAACAGGCCCTACTAAAAAGTTTGTCCTCATCCTTCTTATAAGCCCCCTTTAAGTATTGAAAGGCCGCAACAAGGTCTCCCTGGAACCTTCTCTTCTCCAGGCTGAACAACCCCAGCTTTCTCAGCCTTTCTTCACAGGAGCAGTATTCCATCCCTCTGATCATTTTTGTGGCCCTCCTCTGGACCCACTCCAACAGGTACATGTCTTTCCTGTGCTGAGGACTCCAGAGCTGGATGCAGTACCAAACTATAGAGAGATCAACCTTGTCATAATATTAATTAGTCCTTATCTCAATAACAACTTCTTTAGCAGTGGAAACAGTCAGGAGTGGCAGACTGAAGTTGAAAGAAATCACACAACTACTGTGAGTAATACTGCTCCAGGCTAAACTTTCTTTTAGATCTACACAATTGAACCTGATGCTGCCACACAGAGCAAACATTGTAACATTTTAGAAAACGTTCATCTTGCGAAGTCACACAGTTTCTATCTTCTGTTTTTAAGCCTTTATTTATTAGGGGCTACTCCATCAGCTCAGGAAATGAGGTCTCTTAAAGATAATAGCATTCAGTAATTATCACATCTCTCATTTCACCATGTCAGAGAAGCCGCTTAAAATGATTACATCCAAATTCCTGCTACATTGCCTGTAAGAAGTATATTACAAGTAAAGAAAAAAATGTTACTGCATCAACATTGCAACCTTGCTGTAAGGAGCTAATGACTTTGCACTTCATAGTGAAGTGCATGCAAGGAATTAATATTTTCATTGATTTAATGGTGTAGGACATGTACAGTTAATATGCAGGGAACAGCTACATAATATAGTAAGTGCACACGAGCATTTTTTTTTCTTCACAAAAGAGCATTAAGTGGAAGAGCAGTCAGAGCAATAACAATATAGCAACTAACTGAAAAACTGCAATTAATTAACCAATCTAAATGGAAAACATTTCCTTACCAAATTTTTTGTAAAACAGAATCCAGTAAGGCCTGTCTCAGGCAATGAGCTTCTATCAAGCGTTTCTTCAAGTATGAATTACCTACTGTGTGTGCTATGTGTGTGTGAATAAGTCATATCACAACGTTTAATATGTTCAAAGGCTAGTTAGGAAAGTAAATGACATTGTATATAGGCAGCAGCTGATTTAAATTAGTGTGGTGTTTTGGCAAAACATCCCTGGAAACATTTTGGCACAATAGCTTTTTCTTTTTTTTGTTACAACACAACACTGAAATACGGCCATAGACTTGCCCCCAGGTCACTGCAATGCAGAGGATATTTTATGTTCTCTTCCTCTTATTCTTTTAACTACTGAGGAGTACAGTTGTCTCAGTAGTAGTAACAAATTAATCTACCGTAGTGGCTTTTTTTGCAGTTACTCAAGTCTGTATGTGAGAATGCATTGGATGTTTTCAGGAGTTTTTATGTTGAAAGAAAATAAAGCAGGTTGTTAAGAATGTGGGATGATCATTTCAGACAAGCTGTGCGAATAACGAACATTAATGAACTTGATACGCTACCGGACTGCTGAGCAGCTGGTTGAAACAGCTCTGATACCATAAGCAATTCGGTTGTTGACGCTGTATTCAGCGTTTTGAGCTGATGAATGAATGCCTGACAGCCATGCTGGTTACAGTCATCACTCTTTTAGGAAATACCAAGCTTCATGAGCACAATAGAACAAAGCAATACCTGCTAATTGGAAACAGTCTCCCTGTAGGCAAATGGTTGTAAATAATACCAAATCGGAACATCACCTACAGCCCAGGTCAGAAGTTGGTTCAATACCACATGTGCTGTTGGAGCGTCAGGCTTTTGTAACCTTGTGTAAGATTAACCCTGAAACACCCACACACACGCATGCACATCAGGGTAGGGAAGAATGGAGAGCTGGGAATGGTCAGCACATTGTCCCACCGTGTGAATACAGGAGTGCTGGTTTTGCACTGCAGAGAAGCAGTGGATTCCCCATCATTCCTCTCCGTGCCAGGAGGACTTCTTTGTTTCTGCATGGTGTTCTGAGAGCAATTGCTGGTTTGGGGGTTGTGGCCTTTGATGTAAAATAATTTGACTTGTAGGTTTTGCTTCAGTTGGCGCATGATGTTTTCCCTGAGGTTCAGTAATGCAAACTGGAATGTTTATTGTCACACAGGCTAAGAACTAGTCTTTGGTTTGCCCACGGGAGGCCTCTTCTAACTAACTCACATGGTTCTGACCTACCCATTCAGATAGTTTCGAACTTAAAAGACTAAGGCAGGCAGCTCTTAAGGCTGGGAAAGAAAATTACTATTCTTCAACTGAGCAGGATTTAAAATAGCAATTAAAAGAACTAATGCGATGGTGATAAAAGTATGGGTGGTGTACTTTTATCCTTTAAAGTACCCTTTAACCCTTTCCCTCCATGTTCTTGACGCACTAAAATCTCATCCTCCCCTTTCAGGACAAAAATGTTGTAGGAGCAGACTTTACTAGTGTGATGCATTACAGTCTCCTCCTCATCTCAGTCATGGATGCCACAGCGGCGTAGAGTTAAAACTTCAGTGAGAAAAGGAGACTCAGGTACTTCCTGCAGTCATTCCTGCACCGCAGACCCCACGTGTACATTCTCCTTTACTAACAACACCCACGCAGGTCCAAGGCTGTATCCCTCGTTCAGGCAAAAACTCTTCCTTCACTGTCTAAGAGGAGATTTGGCTGAACAAGGAGGTCAGAATCGAGGTCAAACCTTATATACGGATGGAGGCAGAGAAAGAAACTGTTTAACTGCTGAGACTAAATGTAATTATTTTCTGTAAAATAACTAAATAAATAGAAGCTCAAGCGGTTTTGGCTCATTTGTCTTTTGTACTGATTGTGACTGATTTTGTTCTGGTGTGAGATGGAGTTAAATGCATGGTTTCTCTACAGCAGTACGGTCTAAGAGTCTGACAGCCCCATCCCCTTCTCTGCTCCCCGAATTTCAACTCCAACCACCACCAGACTTTTCAGAAAAGTATAATAATTTCAGGAAATGACTTACCTATGTCTCTCTATCCTGAACTAATTATATTTTTTTAGAAGGAAGAACCAAAAAGATGGTCAAGATTTTGAAGTTCCTCTGTATGAATAACTACTGTATGTATGTGATTGAAAATAAAAACAAGTCTGAAATCAGAACCATAGTGTGGACTGCTTCATACACTTTCACCTCTCAAACGCTGCTTTTCAAGAGTATTATTATTATCAAATGCAGTGCAATCATGTTTGGCAATTGCCCTCTGGAGAACAGCGAAGCAAATAAAAACAACTTTGCCTCTATCATTTATCTCTATCATTTAGAGATACTGGATGTAGTTAGTTTCTGTATTGTGGTAATACTCTGGCTTGTGGCGGTAAACATTTGACGTGATACAATATTTTCAGCCACTTGCTTGACAAGAGAATTAAAGACTGAAAAATGTACTGAACTAGAAAACAATTTACTGCCAGGGTTAAGTCTGGTTTGTTCTTTTCCTAATACTTTGGTATTCAGGAATGGTATAAAAATGTTAGTTATACTTACTTTAGTGCTTTGATTACAACTGTTTCTCTAACAATTCGAATCCATTTACAACCACAGCACTGAGGAAAAACCTTGTTTTTCCTCCAGACATTGTTCATAAATACTTTTTATACAAAGCTGTAACCTTTATTCAATGAGAGATTGAATTAGAATGGAAATAGGAAGATACTCTGATTTTAAAAAGTGAAGTGCTTTTCATGTTTTATCTTGGCCATTTGTTATCTTAGAATTTTGGCTGGGATACTAGACATAAATGAAATGTCTAACATTTTCAACAGTGTTCTGAAGTTTCACCACCACCAGCATATTTCTTCCAAGCAATAAAAATTAAATTAGGTTTTATGGTGGGAAATCTGAAACTTATTCTATATTGACATTAGATTTTCATAAAATTCTTTACATCTTTTTTTTAGTCAAGGACAGATCCATTGGCACAAAACCCAAAACCACAGTGTATTGTATTGTTTTATAACTAACATTATATATACGTATATATATTTTTAGGCTGTCAGGATGTCCATTTTGTTATCTACAGTGTGCTCCTGTTTCATGTGTTACTGTCTTATGAGTGCTGCCATACATTGAGGTTGGCTGTTTGCATAAATGCTAAGGCTCTTTTGTTATCTGTAGCACCCTGTGATTCCTCACTTGTCTTAGTAGAAGTGCTCCAAATCAGGACTGGCTATCTGTGAGCATACCTTAAACAAGTTGCAAATTCAGTTCCCTATGTTCGGAGTTAAACTTCCCAGGATGGCTACATCTCCACTCAAAATCATGTGCAGAAAACCAATCACCTCCCTCTTCTCCACTTGTTTTTATCAGGAATAAGAGATTGTCAAAGGTGTCACAAATAACGACACTAAGATGTCCATTAAGGAGCTTTTGTTATGCTGATGATGCAAATTTTTTATTATCCCGCACACAGTCTGAATTAAAATTTGCCTGGGCCTCCCTGTATTTAAGAATCTGTGAAGCCAGATATTAATTTATTATCAATTATAAAAAGATAGCTTGCATTCCTACAGAATGGAGAACTAGAGGTAAGAGATTTGTTACTGTTTAACTCATCTATGAATGCTAAAGCGTGCAGGAGATAGCAAGAGACTGAAGGTAAATTTAATTACAAAGAAAGTAAAAGATGGTACAAAGAAAATACATGTATAAAAATACTTTGTAGAAATAATTCCAGAGTTTCAGCCATGCTCATCTGTTTGTTTAAATAGCACTACAGGACAATAGATTTTGGGGAGAAACATGCTATTCTAAAAAGCTGTCTGTTCTGGTGTTTTGAAGGAGACAGAGGTTTTGGTCACAGCATCCATATTAATGGTGTGCCAGCTGTACGAAGAAGGTGTTGCTCCGCTGCAAGTACTTGAAGCATATTATATGAAATATAAAACAGGCTTAACACCAAAGCATGCGGATGGCAAAACATTAGACTGAAAGATTAAGTAGCATGCTAATTTCAAGTGCATTTCTTAGACTATCTGATTTTGTTCATTATTTGCTTTAATAATGAAAGAAATATGTCCAGGGTGAAAAGGGAGCTGCTTTGTTTTTTTCAGAGCAGAACAGATGCGCATCAGACTGCAGTCCCTTGTGTAAAGAATACATTTCAGTTCTGCAGCATTGCCAAGATAACATTAACAAAATCAGCTGAGTTTCAGATTTGTTTTCTTGAACATTTAAGTCACTTGACTTAAAGTGTCTGTGGAACAGTGTGGTTTGCAGTAAAGTGTGTTTCTGAGACAGAATAGAGTATCTACAGTGTTAAGCCAGTTACAAGTGGGCAGTATGCTAAAATACCTGCTTTTGGATTATTGTTTTGCTAGTATTCTGTAATAAAAAGCACTCCAGCAGTGTTGTAAAAAACATCCTCTGGACCCCTTCTTGGGTAATAATTACACAACTAATGGTAACAACGACTCTACTCTAAGCTTTAGCAGGCATACTTAATCAGTGCAGCTCCATTGACTTCAGTGTATTTATGGCAATACCAGTGAATGATCTTACTTGCAACATCTCCCTTCAGAGAAAAACCACATTGCATTCCATTTTCTAAAACAGAATAATTCTTATTACACTTCTAACACTTCATACCATATTTGAACATTGGAAGTATTAGTTTGGAAGACAGACAAATGACACTGGCATTGGAGTAGACTAATGCACTTCAAACAAACAAAACCTGCTTTAAAAAGGGATTTTCTAGGTATAAAATAAAGTGGATGCTGCACCGTTGGTGAAAGCAACTCCCAGCTAGAGCACAGCAGAAGAGAGATGGAAAGAGATGAGCCAGTGGGTGGAAACATACAGAATGTCAAAGGGTGAAACAAGTTTGTGGAGAACTACAAACACATGAGCAGCAATTTTAGTTGGGCACAGAAATGGCTAAGGTGGCAACCGAGAATGAAGTCATCTCATCCCCACTCCTGGAGCAAGAGTGTGGTCATGCCACAGAATTCTAACCTCCCTGAATCTGGAAATTCTTAGG
>NW_008824008.1:842670-854236 GCF_000699105.1 Pygoscelis adeliae
AGTGTGTATATAGGACTGTCAGGACAGAGTCTAAGTGCAGGATAGCATCAGACAGGCAAGACAGGAAACTACCATGTGCTACTGCAAGGGATAAGTTTGTTTTCCTAAGTGTTTAAGTTCCAAAAGCAGTTCACACTGTCACTACATGTGGAACACCAATTGTGAGTCAATTATCTCCAGTGAAGTCTCCTGTACCATGTCAATTTACACCAGGGAAGAAGACTGCAGGTGCAGTGATATAACAGAAAACCCCTGCTCTGGATTGCAGTGGGTCAAGAGGAAGTTAATGTGTACAACTCAGTTGACTGCTGATTTGTTGATGGCTCATGTATATGGTATTTTTTTAAATTAGGAAGACCTCCCTACATCTTTTTATTATTATTATTATTATTATTGCCACCCAAGAAACACGAGGACAACTCTTAACTACAAAGGATTTGAGAAGAAAAACTACCTGCCCACACAGTGGAATTTTGGAAGGAATTAATCCTTTTTTGCCTTTTCCAAATTACATCATAAGACTGCTCTGGTCCTCCCTTGTTTTCTTTTTGTAAGTACTTTTCTTCTGAGTACCATTTTATGCATAGTGATACTCAGAGAACTCCGATTTAGGGCCCAACAAGCAAGAAAATCTTGTTTTTTCTTAATTGCAAGGTACATCTGCTTTTAGCCCCCAAATTTGGGTTGTCTACTCATGGAAGAGCAACTGCAGCATTTGACTTGGGTGTGCAGTCACTTAGTCTGCTTGAATAATTCCAAAGACTGAATAACCAAACTATACTTGTTTTGAACAAACATGAGCCATTCATAGGCTCATGTTTATTTACACACACTACTAATCAGACCACTTAACAAATAAGTTCACAATTTACATGCAGAAAAGCCAAATCAGAGGGCAGACTTCTCCAGCGAAATACTTCAGAAACTTTTGAGCTAATGTAGCTTCAATTCTCAGCCTTGTTCCACTCACTAGGTAAGTTTCCTGAGCATTGCTGACATAGACTAGCCTACTGTCAAAAAGAAGATAGTTGATTCATATTAAAATTGAGTAATGTCATGTCTGCTCCTCTTTAGAAGAAAGAAAAATGACAATGTAACAATGGAACTTGTCAGGCTTACTTATATAAAATACACTGCTCATATTGTTATAAGGCAGCCATACCAGCAGTGAATACAAATCTTAAAGACTATTTTTAAAAATACTAATATATTTCCCCAGGAACTGTGAAAAGATAAGTTCTTCAAATTTTCAGTGATCTCCAGATAAATTCATTTTCCATAATTCACGTTTTTACTCACAGTCTTACACAGCCTAAAAAATGTGGTTATTTTCCTCTGGTGATTTTGTATCTAATCTATTCCTACAGCTATCTAGCAATAAGTTCATTCAGATTAAAATAAGAAATGAAAAATACATTCTTTCATATTCTGTTTCCTGCACATGCATAATGTATGGCTAAGTTTGCTTGTCTAAATCTTTGCCTGATAAGCCGTGGAGACAATGGTTCTATTTAAAAGTTGTAAAGGAAATAATTGACACCAAATAGTTTCCTGTAATAGAAAAGAGACTTCTCCCCAAATGCATCCAGCTAAGGGGTTGGGCCAGCATCTGATCCTTATCTTAAGCTTCATTTTAAACTGTCATACAAACGAGGTAAGTTAGTGATAGATTTGGTCACACTGCATTTGGGTGCATTCCCCTGAATTTTTTTTTTTTTTCCAAAACAGGAGATTAATAGAGGGTGCTAGACACCCTCTATTAATTTTCTTTCACCTTGTTTTTTCTTCATTTTTCTTCCTAATAGTTACATTAAAGCTGGCCAGCTTCTGCTTCTTGTCTATGAGGCTTCTGAGTCAAGAATCTCCATGGGTTTTTTAATTATAATGACTCTCTCAAACCCTTAAAATACTAGCATTTTCCAGATTGCCAGGCAAATACCGTTTAATGGGCAAGCCTCACAGACTTACAGGTATGTCTAGATTAGGCTTCTTCAATTTTCCCAGTTCATCCCTGGCTAAATATAGTCCTGTCACACAGAAGGATGTACCCATTCAGTCTCAAGGGGGAGCTGTCAAAGTCATGATAGCTCACACCTTGCTTTTACTGACTGCAGACCCTTTGTCGCTGGACAACTGCTGTCTACCACGTGGATATGGAGCTCTGGTTCTCAAAAATCCTTGGTGCTGGCTCTCTAGAGGACCATTCACTACTGATGGTCTGTAGAAAGGGCAGAGAGTGTCCCTACTAAGGAAGAACAATCTCTGAACACTTAAATGGAAAGTTCACAGCTGGGGAGAGATGAAGGAAAAAGTAGAGCATCCACTGGCAGAAAAACAAAATACTGGGTAGTCAGAAAAAAACAAGAGTCATTACAGAAATGGGCTATCTTTGTGCAAGTCTATAGATGGAGAAGGGTCAGCTTTTCCTTAACAAGACACAAGAATTCAGTAACAAGAAAACGTACTACTGCTCTATTCCCAAGCCCAGAAATAGTCTGCTGTTCTTGAAGTTGTCAAGGTACTTCTCTATGGAATTTTGGTATGCGAGGTCAGAAAATATGTTGTGGAAAAACATATGCCAATATTTTTCTCTGTAAATAATGGCAGTTTCCCAATTCTGACCTCAGGTAGACCTACTATGATATGTATCACAGGGAACTAAGTGTTATTTGTAGTTGTGCAATAGTATAATCCAAGTAATAAGAGCACTCCGTTAATGATGACCTCTATACATTTTCTTTTTCTCCAGCTTTAATTGGTAATGTGGTTATGATTTGCTGTCATGGTGTGCTATACGATTTGAATATACCCCTTCGACATATTTTGCATTCATGGTAAGTGTGCCTTCCCTGGGGCACTATTATTTTCTATTTCCATGCAATGGGATAAATTACACAAAAATGTGGACAACACAATCAAATCCCAGCACAAGAAACAGAAAAATTACATGTTTTTCTGCTTAAATGGGAATTAAACACTTTAAAAAGCTTCTTTGAGGACTATGATTTTAGAATGAGATTATTCTTTGCACCAGTGGTAACAAAAAACACATAATGCCTCACTGGTGGCTCTGTTTTCTCATCACTCAAATGTCATGGCACAGATTGTGCTGTCCAGACATATAGCAGACACTTGAATTAGTAGACTCTAGTCCCATCCCATTCCTGACTCTACGTCTATCATGGATGTGCCTGCCTTCAGAGCTGCTGCGAATGTGACAGACTGTTGTGGTTTAACCTCAGCCAGCAACTAAGCACCACACAGCCGCTCGCTCACTCCCCCCGCAGCGGGATGGGGGAGAGAATCGGAAGGGTAAAAGTGAGAAAACTTGTGGGTTGAAATAAAGACAGTTTAATAGGTAAAGCAAAAGCTGCGCACGCAAGCAAAGCAAAACAAGGAATTCATTCGCTACTTCCCATGGGCAGGCAGGTGTTCAGCCATCTCCAGGAAAGCAGGGCTCCATCACGCGTAATGGTTACTTGGGAAGACAAACACCACCACTCCGAACGTCCCCCCCTTCCTTCTTCGTCCCCCAGCTTATATGCTGAGTATGGAATGGAATGGAATATCCCTTTGGCCAGTTTGGGTCAGCTGTCCTGGCTGTGCCCCCTCCCAGCTTCTTGTGCACCTCCAGCCTTCTCAGTCAGTAGAGCATGGGAAGCTGAAAAGTCCTTGACTAGTGTAAGCACTACCTAGCAACAACTACAACATCGGTGTGTTATCAACATTGTTCTCACCCTAAATCCAAAACACAGCACTGTACCAGCTACTAGGAAGGAAATTAACTCTATCCCTGCCGAAACCAGGACACAGACAAGCACTGTGCCTCAAGCCTCGTTACCAAATACGAGTCTGTCTGACAGCTCCCTGACATGCTCCTCAACCTGTCGCACCAACCCACGCTCTGACCCTAGTGACACAGCTCTGCTTTCCTGTCATAGGCTTTACACCCTCCCATTCACATCTCCCTCCATAGGCCCCTGGCACACAACCAGCTCAGCCCCAGCAACTCAAATTCCAGCTAAGCACTCTGACCTTCGCAATGCATATCCAGTTCGTTAGCTATGTATCTAACCCCAGCAGGTCTTGCTTTCAATCAGCAATCTTTATGTGGGAAGGAAAGCAAGCAGAAGGAGCAGCTAAGGCCTGAATTCTCCTTACTTGTTCAGGGTGTATGTGCTGTCTTGGATGCATTATACAGGAACACTTGGTGGTTTTGCTGGTGTACAACCTCTGTCTCTGTTCACTGATGATATCGTGCCATGGACTGCTGTGGTTCACTGGGGAAAGAGGATGTATAAAGTGCTTGCAAATTTAACGATGCTATGAAAAGGAAGGTACCACCACATGCTGTTGCATCGGTCCACTCTGTATTGCTATTTCTCCTATTAATGGTTTCAGCCATCGTTGCATGGTTAATGATGATGACTGATTTTAATTGACATAATAAGATGCATTCCATGAGTGCAAAGTAGCTGGATTGTAATTATTCATGTGATAAGTATACATGGTACATTTAATGCTTGGGTTCTTAAAAATACAAGCTGCCAAACAAAGAGAATGAGGTACAGTTTCTTTGATTTTTAGGTGGCACAGGTAAATTAGTTAAAGTAGTGTCAAGCCAAGGAGTTGCAACCTCAGAACAATGGAAGTTACTCAAAAGATTAGACTGCACTTGTAGACACTAAATTCTGTTGCAAATGTAACCTGAAATGCTCCTTGTGTGCAATGCCCTGTAATTTCTAAACTTGCTGAGTAAAGCTTTTATTTAAAAGCATAAACTAGTGGTTCCACCATAAGGAAGTATTTTACAAAGAAGCCTTTTGAAATTTAAATAAGATAGTCTTCTACCTAACAATCTCCACAGTTGCAGGGAGAAAAGGGCATGTTTAAAATTCAGAATAGTACAGGATATATTATGAAAGGTAGTGAAGTGAAAAATAGATGAATAACTATTGCTATGTATAGCCAGAAGAAAACCTTCCAGAGACTAAGCAAGAGCCTGATTCCTTCTAGACTACCAGCTCTTCTGTAGGAAGAGTGTGGGACTGGAAGTCAAAACTTCCAGTACTTTGCACTAAGCTTCCTGAGTAGCCCTGAATATATCAGGTCATGCCTCAGTTTTTCCTTCTTTGAAACGTGAATAATATTACCTTTCCATATGTGTTGTGAGCTTTAGCGTATCAGTATAGCGACCTGCTTTGAAAGCTTCAAGAGTTACAGATGTCAAAATATTGTCAGGCATAGAATGACACATGAAAATATATAATTGGGATTATAAAGCCAGAAGTGAAAATTAAGTACTTCATTAACGTTTGACCCAAATTGTCAAGTGTTCCCTTTATAGGGATTAAACAATGACCTGGCTTTTAGAAGCGAGCAACTTTTCCAAGGGTGTGTTTCTTTTGCAAACTGTTTTCTGTCTCTGCTTGTTCTAAAAGTAATTTAAGGCCAGGGGATACTAAAGAAATTTATCTTTGGGGCTAATGACTGTTAGAAATTCTGTTAAGATTTCCAGTTGTGGAAATATATAGTACAACAGCAACATAAAAAAGACTGTCCAACATACTGCTTCATCTGCTTCATACTTCAAAAATAATTTCCAGCTAACAAAGCAGTAAACCATTAAGAGAAGCAATGTGACACAGCTAAATAGAAGTAGGAAAGAAGTGTCCAAAAATGATTATATAATTATATTAATCAATATAATTCTTTTAATCGCCAAAGTAAATGTGAAACTTCTACAGATGTTCACACGCAATTCTCACAGAAGTCAGCTAAAGTGGCTGGCATATATTACTGAAGATAAAATTTACCAGAATAGAGGGATGCCACTTACTCTGTGAGGAGTTGTCTTCTTCAAAAGCAAGTGTCTTTCTTCTTTTTTAAAGACACTTGATTTAAAATCCATGAGAGCAAAACTAATTGGTAATGAATTACAAAAAAAGTAACATTACCATGAAAGCTTGGTGATAGTAAGCAATTAAGAAAGCAAGGTAAAGTCCTGAAAAAATGCCTGCACAAATGCACAAGCATGTACAGTTATTCCAATAAAATTAAAAGTAACCCACTTCAGTGGGCATAACTGTGTGAAAAGGTTGTAACTTCTGGGGTGGAACTCAGTCCCTTTAGTTTGACAAAATAACTTTTGTTTGATTAGGTAAAACACTGTAATCAGATATCCCAGCACATAGCTTTTTAAGAGCTCAGTTTTGTACAGAACTTTAAAAAGTATATTAAAATAATCCTTATTCTTATATAAGAACAGAGAGGCATTTCTTAGGAACAAAGCAGCTTTTTGGTCAAATTAATTCACAGTTTTTTATGGCAAATGTGAGTAGAAATCTAAATTACAGTAGTTTATAGACTAAGCAGGGGAAACAATAATTGTCCCCTATAGAGTCAGATTACAGTCACTGTAACATCAATGTAAATCTGCAGTAATTCCACATATTTCAATGTAATTACTCTGGATTTACTCTGGTGGAACTCCCGTACAAGAGAATGATACCCTTAAGAGATTTACAGACAGATAGAAGAGATTTTGGTGAGTATGCAAATAAATTCTAGCACCATTAAAGGGAGTACAATGTTTCTAAGGCATTAGATGTATTTTCTTATTTTTGCCTTCTTTTGACTCTTCGATAGTTCTTTTAGTATTTTTTACAGGGATTCTACTTGATTAATTCTGTGATTCTCTCACTCTGTTTCCCTGGAGTCTATCTCCAGCCTTTTTTTGCTGGTTGTTTCAAAGCATTTCATGATTCAACAGACATGTTTGCATCAGTGTCCCTTACCATTATCTCTTCATCCATGGATATTTTAATCTTTACCGAGATATTTCATCACCTGTAATGTCAGCCATCTCTTTATGTATGCTCTGCTGCTACCAAAAAATGCAGTGACCCAGGCTTTGTCCCTGAAAAGATGGCACTGGGAATATAAAAAGCATAAAGAAAACACTAAGCACAATTTCCAGGACCAGAGAGTTTGTTACACTGTTGCTACAACCAGTGTCCCCAAGTGAATGTTATCAATGACAGAAACTGCAAAAAATTCTCTTAGATGTCAACAAAGAGAATCAGTGGTAAAAAAGTTCTGGAAAAAAGTTGGGTTATGTTAACTTGGTTTGTATTTCTTTTACTCTTTTTGCTACCTTCTAACAGAAAGTACTGTAATTAATATATTCAGTTCCCATCCCTTCCAATTAGGTTTAAGATCACGCATCTGAATATGCACATATTTGCTAGTCAAAAATAGCAAAACTGTGCAATCCTTAAGGATTAGTATAAAAAAAGTAGTTTCCAGTCATTTCTATCACCTTAGAAAAGTGAGATTTGATTAAGCAGAAAAATTTATGTAAGTAGTCTTAGGAATTTCAATAGCTCTGGAAGTGTAATAAAATAGTGCACGAGCTGTAAATGCTGGATCTACATGTTAGATTGTTTGCCTGCAGACACTGGCTTACTGAAACTGTCATTGTGCAATGTTCATTGCACGACATTAAAAACAGAAATAAAGGATGACCCCCAAATTATAGAATTTACCAATAGATAAGCAGAATTTCTTGTTGACATGTGACTACTGAAGATCACTGCAAAATATAAAGCTGTCATTTGTACAAGACAGAGCCTTCTCCATTTAAGGGAGCTATGAAGCTCTTACCGTGTTCAGCAAAAGTCGTACTAGCACTTGCACACAGGATGATGCTAACTTGCATTGCAGCAGTAGAGCAATGAATTCGTTGAAGATATAAACACACTGCTTTTAGATGTCGGAGAGCTACAACAAAGGAATATTCAAAATCCAAATTGTCTGCCTGGCCTTTAAAATTTGGCCAGATTAGAGTCATCAATTATGGAATTACAGAAACACTACAATTTTGGAAAAAATTCTCTCTTCTCTTCTCCCCCCCCCCTTCTCAGCAACTTGTCTAGACTTTGGTCTGTCCCTCCACACAATCTAGCTACTGTTGATGTGACAGCCTTTTCTTCAAAACAGGCTGTAGTCTGGGACAGCCTTTGTGTATTTCTCAGCCTCAGTGACCCTTCATCTCATTTCAAATCTCAAATAAAAACAACTCCTTTTCTCCTACTCTCCCTATACATTTTAATGTCTCTCTTCCGCTGCTCTGGTTTAACTCTTGACTGTAATACTCCCAGACAAAACCTTCATTAAGATAGACTCCAAAGTTAAATGCAGAAAGGACCTGTTTGAACAAGTAGTTTCTGTCTGGGCAAGATTGTTCTCTACTGTATATTTACTACTATTTCAACCAGTCTGGTTTTAAGTATCTAAAGCTAATTAGCTTCTGTAAATTAGATTTTCCTGAAGATTATCCTCAAGAGCTGTAAGTCTTAGCGTAGCAAATATTTTCCTAGTAAAATCTCTAATTTTTTTCTGTTTTGCATGGTACATATGTAACTATATTCCCAAATATGTTTCAGGCCTCTTTTCTGCAACTGTACCAATATAGGGCCAACAAGCACACTTTCAACCTCACTGACATTAGCCTACCAGATGGATCTCATTGCAGATGGGGACCAAAAATACTTCCTCTCACTGGCATTCAGCCTCATCAAATGTTTGTAGGCAGTATTCTCCCTGTCCCTTGACTGTCATTTAGCCAAAGAACATAAAATGGCTAATCGTTCTAAAGGGATTTGTGAATCAAGCTGCCAAACTTCAGATGCCACTTATTGTGTACTTTTTGAAAATAAGGTCCCTGTTTGGGCACCAAAACTGGGAGACGCCCGAAATTAATTGTCGCTTTTGAAAATCCCAGTCAGTCACTGTACTGAGTCTTAATCTTTCTCAGAGATTTAATCTTTGTGGTAGCTATTTCTCTCTGCTGCTTCTTTCTGAGCAACTCATGTCATTTCCTTAGGATCTTTTAGATAATATAAGGACACCACCTAATACCCTCATACACTCTAACTCAAAAAGAAGGTGCTTTGCGGGCCAAGAACTTGTGTGTGAATTGCCCTAAGATGCAGTTATGTTGGGCTTTTTCCTTTTTTTAATGGTTTTCCTTAGCCACAAAGTGTGAATAGTCAGACTTAGTCTTCCTCTAAACTGACCTTTACATGTACACTGCAGCATGCCACAATTTTTGGCTCCTCAGTTACCCATAAGCATGAGATTAAGGGAGGGTTCTAGTTTATGTACAGGTTTTGCCCTAATACGCAGGCAAGGTGTGGCCAGACATGCATCCCAAATGAGGAACTTGGAGGTGCTCTTGAATCCCCCAGTTTAGACATAGATAGAGGCACACCTGTTTATTAAGGAAGATTCAACAAGAACAGTAGATAATGTAATTTGGATTTTTTCTTTCCCTGAGCAAAGTTGCACTACACTAAGCAAAAGCTGTGAGTAAATGATGCAAGATTTTGATGGTGTAGTAATTGGAGTATATTTGTTTACCAGACACTCTCTGCAGAGGAAAATTTAAAGTCTGTAAGCCTGGTTAGCATGGAAACTTCCTCTGAACAGCTAAGGAAAAAGTCACACTCAGGAATCTATTAAGTACTGGCATGTCAGTCTTTGCAGTAAATATACATTGCGTTCACGACAAATGGCATAAGTACCACACTGACAAAAGCCATTTCATTTTTCCACAGTGGAGGCAGTCCAAGGCATCAGTCTTTGTGCACAATGTGTTATGTCTTTCTTTTAGTCAGTGATGTAAGAAGTTTCTAAAGTTATGACAATGTTTTCCATGTATTTGCATCCCTGTAAAATGTACAGTAGGTGAAGATGGAAATTATATTTTTCATTGATCCTAAGCTCCAAGTTTCCTTGTTGAAGATGTTTAATTAAAAAAAAAAAAAATCAAATAATCTAAGGAGATAATTGTTAAGGCATTCACATACATACATTTACAAGGCTAAGGAAAATGCTGTCCCAAACATATGTTCATTAGTAGAATGAAGAACAAGGACTAAATCTTCTTTAGAGGAAAGTAAATTACAATCAAATTTGCAGTCTTTTAAGAGAGGTGACTTTTTGGGGGAGGAGATTTCTATATTCAGAGGCATATTCCAGCACAAGAAGACAATATTGCCTTGTTATGTAGGTTGGGTTTTAACACATCTGTAAGTCCCGTTTTATTCATTCTGTTTACTTGAATTAATAATGTATATTTGCAAAAACCCATATTCCTGCAACGAGTTCTTTCTGTGCCCCGTCTTCAAATACAGTAAAAAAGACAGAATATATAGCAACATGGGTTATAGCAACTACAAATTGATCTGGGGCATGGAAGCAGAGTTTTAAGATAAAATCTACTACAGCTCATCAACATCCATAAAAACAATTCTTACTTCAGTAAGACACTAACCTGTAGAAAGAGGAGGTGGGCCCTTGCCATGGAATGTATAAATTTACAGAGACCAAAATGAACTCTTGTTGGAAATGTGGATACCAATATATTCAGTTCACCTTAAAATGTAAGTAGATAGTTATCAACTTAAGGAACTTGTATTACAAGAAAATAATATTTAAATAGCATAACTAACAACATCTCAGATTACTGTAGCCTCTTAAAATGTTAATTAGTTCTACTACTCATCTTTATTTTTGTTATGACTTACACAAAGTCACTGACACTATTACTTACGGCAGACTCACTTTCATGTTGAGACCTTAATACTTTAGTTAGTACAAAGGAATTGGTATTTAGTTATGAAAAAGTTACAGCCAAACATTTTTTATTTATTCTAAAGCAACTGTTTCCACAAAAATGTTGTCTTTTTTTAAACAGAAACGATTCTTCTAGACTATCATTCTGAAAAAGTTCATTTTCACATAGCCTGAATTTGGGGCCACATCTGTGGTGACAGTATTCTTTGCAACCAAAAGTACTTTTTCTACCCTGCAACTATTTCCTTTCACAATCTGTCTCCACAAAGGAGGGAGCTTGTGCAGAAACCCCAGAGGAACCCATCAGAGAAGCTCCAACCCCACGGCACAAGTGGTCAGCAGGTCCCCACGGTAGATCTCACGTTCAAAGTGGAAAAAGAAGCCTTATTTTTAAAAAAGCTTTTCATCTAGCCAAGTAGACCTTTTCTTCACCAATTTGTCTGACAGGCTAAAAACAATCAGCCATATTTGAAAACTTTGCCATTAAGGCTTTTGCTTGTACAAGTTTGCTTTGTGCAACTTTTTTTTTTTCTTTTTTTTTTTTTTCCCCGAACAATGTAGCAACGGCTTGGCTGGTGACGGGAAATGAAACGCCTCTTCATGGATGGCTCCTGTCCTGGCTTCCCCATCCCTTCAGTACCCTCAGGGACGGGTGACTATACGGAAGGACACGGGACTCCTGTAATAGAGAACCAAGACTGCCCGTGTAAGCGCCAAGGACTGGGAGCAGCCAGAAGTAAGATCATCCCCCCCAAAAACCCGCCTTTGGGTCAAGAACATGTTGCTGTTATCAGCACAGTAGTTCACCCCCAAGAGAGTCAATTCTCAAGTTACCTTCGAGCTCCGACCGGACGCTGAGGGCGGGAAGGGGCCGGGGCCAGGGCCAGGGCCGGGCCAAGCGCTGAGGGAGAGGGCGGGGCCGGGC
>NW_008824008.1:855651-857623 GCF_000699105.1 Pygoscelis adeliae
TGTGGGAGGAGGGAAAGGCAGGCTGCACAAAGCGCGGCGGGTGGTGTTGGTTCTCCCCCTGGACTTCCCGCCCAGGTCGCTTTTGGGGTTCAGCTGGACTTTCAGTAATGGCAGTACCCGCGTGGGGGTTTGCGTCCGCCGGCGGCGAAGGGCTCGTTTTTGCCTACGCAAAGGAACCCCCCGAACTTCTTAACAGAAGGAAGCTTTTTGTCTTATTAACGTTTTTGGAGGAACAGGAATGAAGTATAAATCTGTTGGCCAGTGATCAGAAATAGCGTAGGTTTCATTGGCTTTTTATCTCCTAGCAATCGACACCTCCGCAGACCGCAGGATAATCTCTCTCATATTCTAGATTGTGTCATTCTCTTTAAATTGCATGTTTAAAACAACAAAGGCAGTGACTTCATAGGGAACCGCCAGGAGCTGCTCTGTACCCCTCCTGTTTATTGGGGAAACGTTTGGGAACCGGTTTGGTTTTGTAGATGGGATCAGAAGTAAATGTAGGACATGAAAACTGTAAGGTTGGTTGCAGGTAATCTGTGTCTAGCCATCTTATTAAGGTGTGAGTTTTGGAGAAGGGAATATGAAAGTCTTTGCATGTGGAACTAGCTGGGGCAGTAACTGTGATCAGTTCATGAAGCCTTTTCAGTGGGAAGAGAACATGTTTTATGAAACTGTACGGTGAAACTGGGTCAGAATACACAGACTTTCTCCTGGGGGCTGAACCTTATGTGAGAAAGCTGTCAATACATACGTTCCTAGGTGCCTTGACTCCCATTTGGTCATTCGTTTGGTCACAGGCTAGTGAAGTGATGACATTTAATGCCTAATGACTCCAGAGCAGGACTGCTTTCTGTGTTCAAATTATGCATCAGGCCTCTGACAGGCTTGCACAGGCAGAGTATCAGTCTTTGGATGACCAGAAATATGTTTTAAAGACACTTCTGTAAGAGTTAGAATCAACCAGGGTACAGATACAAATAGGAAAACAACTTAAATAGTTTGGTTCTTGTGCAAGAAATACTGATGAGGAAAGAGTAAATCTAGTCTTACAATCTTTTGGTAGTGCAGTTACAACAGAATTTGCTACCACTCCTAGTGCTATCAAACGTACCTATCTGTTCAGCTTTTACATTGGGCATAGGTATTTTATCTGGGGTGGTTTTTTTTAATTTGCCAACAGCACATCTTTCCATAAACAGTTTTTAAATGTAAGTGGTAATTTAAGGAGAGGAAAGAATGACAGCAAGAGATAGAAAAATCTACAGTCTAATTTTTCAAGATATTTTATTACTCGTTTTTAACGTAACAGTCCTGTCTGATGACCGGAAAAACACATAACATATATTCCTCTCATAATGGGACTTCTTTTTTTTCTTTTGCTGTTGCATGGTAAAAAAATTGAACCTTCTGTAGATGAGGATTTTTGTATTGATTTTTGTTTTCTATTCTGTGATTATTTTTTTTAAGTTAAAGATGCAGTAAAAGTATACTTATACTTTCTTTTTTTTTATATTCAAAAGTATACTAGTATACTTTTGAATATACTAGATGTAAATGGAGACAGGCTGTTATAACTGCTTAATTAAAAAAAAAAAATCTCTTCATTCTGAGACTGTTTTTGAGTGGAGTTGGAGGCTATGAGAGCCACAGACTCGAGGACACTTGAGTGGATGGAACATGCACGAAACAAGGACGTATCTGTGAGAGAAGGATGGGCTGAATGTTAAGGGATAAGTGAGTGCACAGCACATATTTTTCGCCAGGATAATAGCGTGTATGGAGAGGATGGGATCCACTAGTCTATTCACAGCTTCACAGGCCTTTGAAAGTGAAACTGGGCTGTGATATGGATGAGTGGTAAATAACCACTGTAACTGGTCATCTTGAGCCTGTGATGATAACTTGTGCATAGCATTGTCATTTTGGATGGCTCGAAGGGAAGTAGTGAAGAAGCCTAGGAAAGGGAGGA
>NW_008824008.1:857640-870899 GCF_000699105.1 Pygoscelis adeliae
AAGTTACCAAGGCACAAATGTTGTGTTTGCCTGTTCCAGTGGGAAGGAAGGTGTTATGTTTCTTTGCTTTTTTTCCTTTATGGTCGGATTTTTTCAGCCGTGTGGTTCTTACAAATACAGAGCAAGTATCACAGTGAAGGACTGCAAGTTAAAATGCAGTCTTTTATCTGTTTACTTTTTAAAGAGCACAGCAAAGCAAATATTTTCACTTTTACATATGGAACAGGAATTATTTGGCGCATAGCTATTGTCCTCCCAACCAAATGCAGGTATGAACAATAATAATTAGCAGTTGTATAGTACAATAAATCTTCAAAGTGTCTTCAAATCTTAATCAGTAAACCTCAATAGCATGCTGTTCCTGCAAGAGAGATAAGTAATTAGACATAAAAAATGAGACTGGGCAGACTCTTAAATGGAGTTTATTATTGAAGTGCCAGTCAGCTGGACAAAGCTACTCTTTATCATTGAAGTCTCTGAATACTGCTGTACATTAAATGGCTTCAAATATTTATATGTTGAAAGACATGACAATATGGCCCAGAGGGCCTGGTTAATATAGTCCTTCACAACAAAGGAGACCTTACACTCAAGAGTCTCTCTAGTGGTTGTTCCAGAGCACCTGTCAAGACTTACTAACTTGAACAAGAGTAAGGTCAGCTCTTTAAGGGGAATGATTTTCTTTTGAAGAGCTTTCCAGTTTACTCACGCGACAAGCCTAGAACCTTTAGTCCATTGATGATATTGGTAAAACTTAAAGTGATTTTGCCAAGAGTCCCTTAAACCTAAGAACACGTAAGTATTGATCTGGCTGCCGCATTTTGGATGTTTGAGAGGGAGTGTTGGTTAGCAGGCTGATGCTCTGTCAGTCACCCTTTTTTTTTCCTCTGCTTACAGAAAAACTGGCTGGAATTTTACTGTTTTAAATGAGCTAGTCAGTGAGACAGAGAGGCTGAAAAGCAAGTCTTGGGGTAGTGTGTCATGGTGCAGAAAATATTTGTAAGCAGTTGCCCTAAGCTGTCGCGTACCATGGGACAAGCGTGGATGGAAAGCTATGAATACCAGAGTAAGTTAATATTGTATGTCGCCAGTTAACTATTAATGAAATCTGTGCATCTGTAAAGAAGGGTGGAACTTCTAAAGAAGTGTTTCCCAGCCCCACCTCCTCCTGAAGTGTAGAGAAGGAAGCTGGCATTTACAGATGGGAAGGGCAGAAGAAGACTCTTTGGTGCTGTTTTTATTTTGTCCGGGTTTCTCTTTTTCCTATGCCAGTTAAATACCTGGTGAGCAACTAGGCATATTCTTTGTGCATCATTATCTATTAAAATGCTTTCATAAAAGGCAATGAATTGAGTAGGCTGCCTTGGGACAATGATATGCCTTGTGAATTTGAAATCCAATTGCCAGGATAGAGATCTGCTCCAGTTAGTTAGCTTATGAAACTCCATAGGAAGAATAACAGAGGTGAGAAGGCTTTGTTCTCAGGGTTTCATCTATTGTTCTTTATCTTTTATGTGTAAATTTAATATGCCACAGAAATGTCTGCAAGTAATACGTCAATAATTAAAGGAGACCTAGTATTAAAACTGCTGATTTTTGGTTGCTGGTATTTTATAGGGAGTACTGTAGTTTTGCTGGACGTTGAGTGTTATTAAGGATTTGTAGATGATAGGGTAATGTCAGATTTAGGACTAGGTGTTGTGTCAACTTATTGTTCCCACTTTAAACAGTCTGTCATTAAATTAGATGAGATGGGGCACTTGGAAAAGAGAGGGAAGCTTTATCTCCCGTTTTGTAGCTAGAAGTAAAGCATGGGGAGAATTGACCTAAAAATGATGAAAATTTAAGTGCACAAGTTTGGAATTGAACACAAACCTCTTCAAGAACTAATCTGATGCTGTTGAAAAACACATCACTTTTTTCAGTAGACTCTGAGATGAAAAGACTTTCAATTTCTGTGTGCTTCTACTTTGTTGGAGAAAGGACATGGTTTTCTGGAGTGTTCTCCCAGCTCTGGATAAAGAACTTCTATTTTGTTTCTTGAAAATTGTCTTAGTAAAGAACATTTGTCTGTGTGTGGGAGAGATACGGGAGGGAACATGCTATAGAGCTTGCTGAAGTTTTTGAAAGTGAATCTGAAAATGCTTTTCATACAGTGTTGACATCTTCTGTAACTGAGTATTTGTATGCAGTGTAGGTACTTGGTTTCAGGCCCATGTGCAGAGAGGTACCTCAGAAGTGGCATATCTGAAGTCTGCTTTATTTAGAAAAAAAACCCTTGACCTGAAAGGCTACTTGGGTGACTTTTCTTGAACAATACCGTTGCAGGCAATTTATATTTGTGCTGTAAGCTTGAAATTGATGCTGAGTTTAATAGGAAATACTCCTGTTTAACTCTCTCAAATAAGAGAACTTAAACAGAGGCTCTTTCCCATTCGACCTTTCCCTGAAATCCAATTTTGTTTGTTGCTCTATAATTTGTCGAGGGGAGAAAGCTGTTAGATCATACAAATTCCTCATGTTTTGAATGTAGAATGTGCTTTTCATCCTAATGAATGGTAGAGTCTTACTGGATAAATCAGTGGAAATACCAGGTTCTCCTGCAGTTCATATCGAGTATCACAACAGCTGTAAGAGCTGTATTGACTACATCTGTGTAGGTGCAGCTGAAGTTCTCTAGCAGACAGTAGTCTTCCTAGTAGGTTCCAGGATGTCCTTATATGTTGGAATCTTACCACCACTGCTGTGTGCTGTATAGAACTAACAATACTAGTTCGTTGCATTAGAAATTGTTGTGTTCTCTGTTGACTTCAATGCTTTTTCAGAATTGATGTTGAAAGGCATAAAAAGTTGTTAATGTAAATAATATTTACAGTAAAGTTGCATGCTTGGAGATGTAAACTTCTCTGAGTCTCATGTCCATTCTGTAGTCTGTCTGTCTTTATTTTCATTCATGTAATAGCTAGTGTTGTACTCAGGTAGTGGGCAGGCCCTCAAAATCTCTTACAGAAAAAACCCAAGGAACTGAGTGCAAAGGCTTTCTAAGTTATTACTGAGTACAAACAGAACATGGCTTATCTCATTATCTCAAGGGTTATAGACACTCTCATTTGCAGCTCCCTGTTTGTGCAGGGGAATTGGTTCCCAGTGATTAATTTTATGTTTCGGATGAGGATTTTTCCCTTTTTAATATTAATTTCTTTAGCATCTCAATAGTGTGTGTAGAGTTGTTACTGTATTTTCAGATTTTCATATAGACAAGAGCAGCTACAAGGAGGGCATAAAAAACCCCAATAAACCTGTGGCACTGGTGGTTCCAGGGCTTTCTTAGGGTCACTAGGGAAAGGTAATGGGACTTGAATCGTAAAGCCGTGTCTGCTGTGCAGCAGGTATTCAGAAACCCTGTAGGACATGGCTGTTGAAATATTAACTACAAAATTTCAAACTTGTAAGCAACCTTATTTGGTGTTGAATGTGTTCCGTCTTTTTTGATGGGGCTGTTAACTTTTTCTGCTAACCGATTCTATATATTGTAATTTTAAAAGATTAAATGGACTAAGGAGGGGGCTAAATTAGAGTTTGAAACTTAAACTTTTAGAAGTAGTTGTGTTTCCTAGCAAAGTCATGCCTGGTTTAAATGATGAAAGATTTGGATTGCATATTGCCTTAAGTAATAGAGGCATGAAAAAAATGGAGTCTTTAGATTTTTATCCATGTCATACGTAGATAAACTTTATATAAATTTTGTACCTAGTTTGCTCATCAGAGTATCAGTACTATACAAAGTCTTGCTGATTCTTCTTCTCTTGTCACAATTCATCAAGTGCAACAGTATATTGTCATTGATTTTACCCATTTCTCTCTTTGCATAATTTAGTGTTTCAGCAAAGAGAAGAGTTAGAGAAGGGAAAGGGAGTGGACGTTTTGCCTTTTAGTATCTTTACTGTAAAATCAGTAAGTGGAAAATCCTTTCCTAGTGCTAGGATTATGTTCAGTGAAATAATAGCTCACTTTTCCCAAGTCAATGCAAAGCTGTATTTGCCTTCAATGACTTAACTTGGGAGTTTGAATCCCAGGCAAGCAAACGTTCGATACAGTGGTACAAGTGCTACTTTTATTCTTTACTTTTTAATATCAGTGAGTAACAGCACATGTGTTACTTTGAGAGACATCTCTGTAGTATACGTCCCTGACTAGACAATTGTGTGGTTATGTTTATGTAAATTTATCCTTCCAGCAGCCTAATTAAAGACTGTATGTAACTTCCTTAAATGGTATGTTTCAACAGGTGATAAATACTGTTTTCTCCTTCAGAAGTTTTGTTACAGTATTTCTTTCAAGTGCCTTAGTATGTTTTAACTATTTTTAAATGATAGAGGTGCATTTTTTGTTTGTTTGTTCTTCTGAAGCCAGTTTGCTTTCATCTTCTGTAAGTCTCAAAATTGGACTTCACATTAATTTGACTTGTAGGAAATAAGGGAGTACTGCCTGTATGCATGTATTAATCAGAGATCTATTTGTCAATAAGCTCTCTCTCAACTTTTCAGTAAAGGATTTATCATCTCACATAGGTTTTTAGGAGGAAAGAGATTCTGTCCAGCCTTCATAGACTCTGTCTTTTAGAGTTCTTGTGTATCTTCAATCATCTTTTCTCTGTTCTTAGACCAGCGCCCTGCACTTGAAGGAATTTCCTCTTAATCATTTGAAGGAGAGCTTCAGAAATGCTTGCAGAAAAAGTCAGCTTATTGATTGGTGTTAGAAATCTGTACAAGGAGTAGCAGCAAAAAATTATAACACATCTAATGAATCCACTGAAATGTTAAAAAAAATTGTTGCCATCTAGGGAAAATTAAGATTTTAATGATATTTTTCCGTAAAAGTAACTTTGACATTTGTGCATGCTGGTGTTTGGCATCTGAACTAATACACGCTGAAGAGCAATGAAAATGTCCCTGCTAACTTCACTGGAAATTTGAGTAGGATGCAAGTGGAATACAAATGCTGTTGGCGTCCTTATTGATATGTAACATTACAATAGACAATGCAGTATACATCTGTATGTCTGTAAATTAAGAAGAAGTGTTCTCTCACAGGAATAGCAGTTGTGAAATGTTAAATGGCTTGTATCTGAAAAAGGAAGAAATTATTTAACAAGCTGGCTAGAATATACCTGTACAGCACCTGGAAGACTTTGACCTAGAAGGCCTAGCTTGTGAAAACAGTGTTAGAAAAACAGTAATTTTTGGCAGTGCACACAGTTTAAAAAAGGAAGGTGGGGAAAAGGGGTGGGGGAGAAAAAAAACGTGGGCTCCTTCAAGGTGTGCTGGGGCATCTTCAGTTGCCTCTAGTCCAGGTTTATGGGCATTACCAGAATGTCTCTATCTGTGCTGGTGGGGGAGAATTCTGTGAGCTGAGGTTTCTTCCTGATAAAGGTTGGGATGAGCTTTCAGATCTTCGAACTTGCAAGTACTTTTGGGTGTCCCAGCTTAGTGGTCATGATTAAAGCCTTCAAGGGTTAATAATTGTCTGATATGTGGTGTGATTTTTTCATTTGTTTGTTTTCTTTGTTTTTTTGTAGTTTTTTTAGAACTGTTGGTCCTCATCCCTTTTTATTCATAAGGTTGTTCAAACTTCCAAAATCAGGAATTTGCCTGGGAAGTCTGCTATAATGATCCATTTAATAAGAATTGCAAGAAATAGACACTGTAAGTTTTGAGGAAACCCCAAAAGATTAGACATGTTTCCTGAAAGAGGTTTCTTCTGATGCTATTTATCTGGCAATAGAAGATTGTGTACATGCTTACCAAAACAGGCTAATTCCCAAGAACCTTAAATTTTGAGCAGCTTAATTTTTCAGTGTGCCCTGTCATTGCAATCCCTTGAATGACCTTAATAAAGAATTTAAAGATTATCTGATTATAAAGATTTGCTAGCTGGCAGTGATGAAAGTTTGTTTCATCAGCTATATAGACTCATTTATTGAGTGGCTTTGCAGTTAGGTTATCACATGTGTGGAACAGCCAAATCAGCCTGGAGCTTTAAGCGCATGGGCTAATGTGTAGAACTGAATTACTGAAATAGCTTTGTAAAGCTCCTTTATGTCAAATTAAAATGTGTGTGCTCATGATGATTGTTACAAGACTCTGGTGTTTCAGAAGAGTGTGATACATTGTAGAAATTAACTCTGTTTTTTTTCTTGTTTGTTTTCAGTAGTTTTTGATACCATTGTATCACATTAGCATTAGTGTTTGCTTTAACCTATTGGCAAACAGTTCCAGCAAGAAAGTTTTCTCCCTTTTTCCTTGCTCCCTGGTACAGTTCTATCCTCTGTGAATTTGAGGAATACAGTGTGTAAAAGAAGAAAACCTTAAGCCTACTTTTTGTTGTTTTGTTACAAAATACTAAGGAAAACCCTAAAAAGGTTTTTATTATAATTTTGTAACTTTATTTGCATGCATTGTCTTCAGAATAGAAAATATTTTGTATGCTGGAAGATTGTTTGGATTTGTCAGTTACTGTGGTGGTAGTGCACACAGCAAAGGTTGGCAGAAGAAAACATTTTCTGTTTTTGGTAGCTGCAAACATTTACTGCTGAGTGGCTGGTAAAAGTCAGGTGATGGTGAGGCATTACGGGGTCCTTCAAGACCCTTAGCATGCTTTTCTCTAGTGAAATTTGAGACGATAGGTTACTGTCTTCACAGCAAACAAAAGGAAATTTCTTTTTTCTGCCTGTCTATTGTGAAGTGCTTAATTACAGCTATGTTACTGGAACAAAATATCACGTGGAGCAAAAGTGTAAATGTGTTCAGAAAGGGATTAGAGAAATTAATAGAACAGAGACCGTTAATGACTATTATATTTGACTGTGCAGCTCTAACCTTTAGCTCAGGAACTCAGTAAACTGGTGATTGCCAGGGAAGGATGATGGGAGAGGCAGTCTGATCCTGTATAGTACTTCTTGTATTGTACATTGCTTAGGCTTCTAAATACCAAAAGAAATAGGAAGCTCCTCCAAACTGAAAACTTCTTTAATCTTTTTTTTTTTTTTAAAAAAAAAGCTTAATAAGAATTCTTCTGTGATCTGCTTTTGAAGCTTGTGTGTGTCCACATGGGCTGGCTTGCTGTTCAGTGAAGAACCTTAGGAATCGAAGGAATCCAAACACTGGGAACTGCCATGCTATCCATGAAAGTCTGCATTACAGCAGCATGTTGGTTGCAGTTAGTTCAGTGCTCTGGATTAGAGGCATCAGCAGTGGTCATGGCTGTACCTGAAAAGATGGGAGAAGTTTCCACCTAGCTGAAGAAATGTGAACAGGACGTTGAGCTGTCTGGTTCAAGCTGCAGTTCCTTGCTTGTTTTTTCATCCTTTCTGTTATGGAATCCTTATTCCCTTTTCTTCAGAGCTCTTAAGGAGGGATTAAATGATGGATAGTCAAGTAATCAAGGCAGTTAATTTTCATGCATACAACTCTAGAGTAAAAATAGTTGCTCAGGAAGAGGGGACAAAAAGACAGGAACACCTTGGTGATATCGTAAAGTTTCGTTTGCAGTATTGGTTGTTGTTAAAGAAGGAAGTGAAAATATACTACTTAATGAAATAATAAAATAGATTACATAAGTAATGGTCATTTTAAATGGTATCACATGAAAAGCACAACAAAAAAAAACTTGTGGAGACATAAGTAGTTTGATTTCTTTTACAGATGAGAAACATGTTACTTAAGAACTGACAGGCATTCTGCAATGATAAAAGGCATTTTTTTTGTTCTCACTTGCCTCAACATCAGGTTCTTGTTCTCTGTTGATACTAGTACATGTGCTGTTCTGCTGTGTGTGCTCTTTGGCCTTGCATGCTGTAATTAGCATAGAATAGTCAAAAAGAGCATTTTTCAGTGCAAAACCTTTAGTTTTGTGATATTGTCAGACACTGATGGAATTTGTGTCTTTCAGTACTGAGTATTAAAGAGCAGAATAGAATCAGAAACTGTATTTAATGTGGTATGTGGAAATTTCCCTGGTGCTTGCAGAGTGTGGAATATAGTTTGTAATACTACAGAAAATATTTTTGTGCTTGACATTAACTGAACTCTTTGATATATGCATTAATTCTCACTGATTCTGTCCCACCCATTGCTTTTGCTTTGAGAATATTAAAGAATTTAACTTTTCACCGTAATATGAACTGCTGGTTGGAAAGTCTGATGATGCAAAATCTGTTTGTTCTGCTTCCCTCTTCAGTGGTTTTGGAGAAATGGAAGAGGAACTATTGCCTGTCTAGACTTTAATAATTTATATATAAATTTACTTTTTATGTAGACAACATTCGTTTCAAGGCTTATGATGTATTTTCAATGATAGGCTATAAACGCCAGTTAAAAAAAAAAAAGAAAAAAACCAAACACCAAAAACCTCCCAAACAATGCAACTGTTGTGCCAAGAAGTAATATGCATCTAATAAGAGCAATTGCTTTTTATAATAGCACACTGTCTTTAAACTGTTTTCAAATAATTTGTGGAACTCAGATTTTTCTGTGTGATAGAAGCTCTAATTAGTGATCAGCAGGCTCTTTGATATAGAGCAACTGTAAATTGTGTGTGACTTCTGGGTGGGGAAAGTTTGGGTTTCCTTCTCTTTCCTTCCCCCCCCCCCCCCATCTGTCAGTTGGAGAAACTGGTTTTTTATTTTTATTGCCTGTTTTTAGACTGTTGGTGTAAAGTAAAGGACGAAGTCTTACAGACGCTTTTACAGAAGTCTGATTAGTGCGGAGGAAGATCACTAAAAAATTGGAGAGGTCACTCATCAGCATGCTAAAAGGCAAAGGATAGGTTTGTGCTAGCTGTATTCAGTTAATTTTTTTGCCAAAACTCAAAATTTTAATCTGTAAATCTGTACCTTTTAAAATGCAGCCTGTGAATGGTTCTATGCATTTATTTCCTCCTAAATGACTGAGGTAATAGTCAGCTTCTAGGTTAAGTGGATGAAAAATGGCCAGTACTGTAAACCAAATCATAAAAATACTCAAAACAATTATTTGAGGAAAAAGTATTTTTCTTCTGTAATTGATTAGTAATGGTCCATGGGATGCCTTAGGTCTGCCAGCAAGACTTGGCATCTATAGTGACTTTTTAATTTATTTTTCTTATGTGAAAGTTTCTGATGTCCCTAACTACTACTTTGTCTGTAAGTTGTGTATTTCTTCCTTGGTTAAAATAGTGTGTGTATGCGTTTGTGCAGGCATGCTTTCTTTCTGTTCTCTCTCTACTGTCTGATGAAGTCTTGGTTCCGGCTTCTGTGCAGTGAGGAATCTGTGGATTATTCCTCCCACTGTGGACTGAGAAGATATTACATTCTCGTGTCTTTGAGATTTAAATCTCAAGATTGTAAAACTTTGTTCCTTCCTTCCCTGTTTTTTTTGGTTTTTTTTTTTCTCCTCGTCTCCTTTCATTAATGTCAAATTGGGTATTTCTATAAGCGGTGAACCCTTGACGCTTCTAACTGATTATCTAGTATTACTCGTTCTCAGACAAGTGTATGCAGCTTGAGGTAAACCAATACAACTGGTCCAGTTTGATAAACTATCATTCAAATTCAGTATTTTATAAGCAAAGTTTATAGGGAATGCATGGTAGCGAGACAATATAGATCAAAATTGAAAATGTTTTGAAACTACTGATAAAACATTCTAAAGTTTTGAAATCTGTTTCAGACTACTGCCCAAATGCTTTTTTAAAGCCTTACATTTATGAATTTTCTATGTGCTGTATCAAAGAATAATCTGTTTCACTTCTTTTCCAAAGTGTTTGTTTAGTAATGAAAGATGGAAATAGGAATTGAAGAGCTTCAGCCCATCTTTTTTCTCGCACGGAATTTTGAAATTTTTTTCCTAAAAGCAGCACTTTCTATTAGAAGTTTATGCCATTTATATACTGAAACTGCAAATAATATTTTTTATAACATGTCCATTTTTTTAAGTTTGCAAGACTAAAATTGAAATACTACATTCAGGACTGGAAGAAAATCTGGATTGTTTTAAAAGTTCCAGCTATGCATGGAAAGGATAAAAGTTGGTATGTTGTATACAGACCATATTGTATAAGACTTGAGCTGTTAGGTTTTGGAGGGATGAAATTTTTTTTGTGTTGGTGTGGTGTTTCTGTTTATTTTAGGTGGTTCTAGTTAGTGTTTTCTTGGGTCTATGAAATAAGAGTTATGGGGTTAAGCTGTGGTACATGGGATTATCAAATTGATTGAGAAAGCAGCAAAATTTGATGCATTCTTTAACTGGTCTAACTCCCTGTGGTCCAGCTGCATCAATAAAAATTCAAGTGCTGTTACATTATCCTTCTGTTCTCCTTTCACTTAATCCCTCACTAGGGCAGTGGTTTCAGAGGTTAATACAACCTTCTTCTTGGTTCCATTCCAATACAGCAAGTATAATTTGTACATGGGCATTATCTGCATATGTCCTCAGTCTGACTAGCTCTCCGTTATTGTTCATAGGAATGTTCTTAAAAGAAAAGAGAGATGATGCTGTGACTTGCTTTCCTCTCATGGTTTCTGGGCCTGTAGAGGAAAAGTTTTCTGCTAGTTTGTCCTTGTTATGCAGCCAAGGGTGTAATATGGCTCTTTGTCCTGTAACTCTACTAATATGAATGTATTCATCATCCAGACAAAGCAAAACTTCCCTGAACTCTGTTTTTTGGCGACAGTGGGCTTGGCGTTGTGTCATGGGAGGAGGTGCTGCTATCTTGTTTTTCCTGTTTTTTTGGCAATGCCATCTTCTGTAGCTTGTTCTGTCCTGTAATCTCTCCAAGTACCAAAATATTATGGAGCACAGATAATGATCAGATGGAGTCTTTGTCCATTCTAGTGTGTGAAGCTGAATCAAATCTGTTCTATCATGGACTATCTTTCTGTCTTTACTGTAGATCAGGCAGTCTGTTTTGTGTGGAAGGTCTAGTTAAGAGTTCTATAAATCACACTTGCAGACTTTTCATGTTGCTATCAAATGATACTGAAGCTTATGTTCTTTGTGGTGAGGGTCCTTTTTGCGCTCCAAATCCCATTCACTTTCTTGGCTCAGCAACCATAAGCTTGGTAAGGATTTGAAGCTGGGCAGCAATAACAGGTAGATGAATCTTTTGTGAAAGAGAAATGGCATGTTTTCCCCGCTAAAAGGAGAAGGACTAATAATCACATCACCTTTGAGGGCAGTTAAGACATGGAGAATATCATGGCTGTAGGACTGAATAAATTATGTGTAGCCTCTGAATTTAAGATGAATCATAAACTGGGTGTGTGTTAGAAATTTGTTGAAGGGGCAGTATAGTCAATTTAACAATTGTTAAGTTGTAAACAGCATACTGAATCATGCAGTATATAATTATATATTATCCTGAAGTGCGGTGAACAGTGTAACAGGCTGAGGGACTAGTTAACCGGTCAGGTTCCGATTAACTTGTATAATTTTGGTATGAAGCCATATGTGCTGTGTCAACTCATGTTTTGGAGCAAGATCATGATTTCTTAACCATAAGCATTCCAAGTCTTCAAGTGGCTTTGTCTACTAATTAATCTGGAGCTAAAACCTCCTAATTGCAGGATTTAAACTAGATGGTATAAACTGCTTGGGAAGGTTTTGCCCTCCATAAAGAGCTCATTTAAAAAGCAAGCATCCGTGACCAAAAAACTTCATGTTTTGTGTGGAATCTTTCAACTGATAGGTATCTCTAGACATGCTGCTAAATTAGTTGGTGATAGTTGTGACATGGACTGTACTGTTCTCAATACTTGTTCTATACTACGTCCACAGAGTTGAGTGGAGCAGATGGGCAAACAGTAGGTAAATCTTGATATATGTTATCAGTAGCAGGAAATTAATCGACTATAGATGGTTGGATAAAGAAAGTCTGCCTTTAAAAAACCAGTATTTATTCAATACTTGCAAGATGGTGGTGAATAATGTGCTTAGAAACCCTGCTAAGGTTAGATTTAACAGAGAACCTAAACAACTGAGAGCTTGAGAAATACTGGAGTATGGAAACACTAGCAGCAGATGATTGAGAATTTTGGGAAATCCTGTAATGAATCAGTAGGGAATAATATCCTTCCTATAAAGCTTGTCTTCCTTTTTCTGGGCAATGGGTCTGTTTCACAGCATGGAAGTATACGCTGCATGTTTTCTGCTCTCTCTCACGTTTTTATGTGCCCTGCAAATTGATTACTCTTTGGGAGTGTGTATGCAGAGAACATGTACAACGTTAGTCTAAAATTAATTTCTGTATGCGTAAGTATGGAAGAAAGTGCAGAAAGAAGGGATCTGCAGTCTGAGAGGGCATATGATCACCTTAATTGTCACAGATTCTGTACTTTGGACAAGCAGGTGTTAGGCAGAACAAGGAATCTCCATGTTTGCACTGTGTGCATCTAACTCAGAGCTCAATTATCTTCTATATTATCCAGTTGGGGTTTTTTTCATTGCTGGTTTCACCAAATACTGTTTAATATAGTTCATGTCTGGACCTTATTGGTAGCTCACCTAAATTACATTACATTGACAGATTTTCAGTTACTGGGTGAAAAAATGAGATGTATCCTGTCGAAGGACAATGTTAATGAATTTCCAACAGTCTGCTCCTCAGCTCAGCATCACTTCAGGAAGGGAAAACATCTTTTATATCACTTGAACAGCAGCTAAGTGCTTTCAAGAAGTAGCAGTTAAATAGGTTACTTTTTCTCTGGAAAGTTGGTTGCTTATGGAGAGAAGAAATTGCCGTGAAGTCTCTTATGAGGACAGGTGTGTACACAGATGATGAATGCCATTAAAATGCTTCTCAGGAAATGGTTCTACCCTTTAAGACTTCTTAGTGCTACACTTGCAGTACCATTCCTGTAGAACAAAGAGCTGGTTTCTGGACAGATGGAGGTCTGTTACTACAGTTGCAGCCCATCTGCTGGTATCAAATCTGTTTTTACAAATGCTCACAGACTCTTACTTTAAATCTGCCTTGGCCAAAACCCTTAATAGGCTTTAGAGACCCTCTACAAGGCTTTCAGGTAGTTGATGTTGACTTCTTGAAATAGATCAGTGTTCATGCCCCTTTACAACTCCAGTTGTCCTTCAGGGTTTTTCTCCTGTCCTGCAGCAGAAACTTAAAACAAAAGTGAATTTTTTGGTATACATGAAGTATATACGTGCAGACAAATGCACATATACATTTTATATAGATAGATGGTGACATAATAAATGCATATGTAT